>NW_015175386.1:536251-611289 GCF_001447785.1 Gekko japonicus | reverse complement strand
AGAGAGAGAGAGAGACAGGGGGGAAGAGAGAGAATGGGGGGAGAGAGAGAGACTGGGGGGAAGAGAGAGAATGGGGGGGAGCGAGAGAGACTGGGGGGAAGAGAGAGAACGGGGGGGGGAGAGAGACTGGGGGGGCCAACAAACCGGGGGTGGTAGTTGAGGGGGGGTGGAGGAGACGGGGGAACCGACGGGAAGGGGGGGAAGCTTACCTGCTTCTTCCTCCTCCGCTTGCTTTGGGTGGGTAGACCTGTTCTCCAGAGGCCAGGTCTACCAATGTAGTGGGAAGGGGTGGGTAGACCTGTTCTCCAGAGGCCAGGTCTACCAATGTAGTGGGAAGGGGTGGGTAGACCTGTTCTCCAGAGGCCAGGTCTACCAATGTAGTGGGAAGGGGTGGGTAGACCTGTTCTCCAGAGGCCAGGTCTACCAATGTAGTGGGAAGGGGTGGGTAGACCTGTTCTCCAGAGGCCAGGTCTACCAATGTAGTGGGAAGGGGTGGGTAGACCTGTTCTCCAGAGGCCAGGTCTACCAATGTAGTGGGAAGGGGTGGATAGACCTGTTCTCCAGAGGCCAGGCCTACCAATCTATACTTATTTCCACACATCGGGGGCATCTGGGGGGGAGGGAGATATCTGTGCACACTGTGCACAACAAACCACAACACATTACGCAACATTTTGTTGCGGGTCTCCTCTTGTAGTTATATATTTTTTCCAGCATGCAAACAGTTTTATAATTCTTATTTTTATCCTTTATAATTCTTACTTTATTCTCAGCAGCATCAGATCATTCCATTGGAACTAAAAGTTCCCGAATCAGTAGTATCTTTACTTACTACTTGAATCCTAATAATATTTTATGGACATTTTTATGATACTCTTGGAGTTTGTTGTAAGGTACCCCGAAAACCTCAGGATAATACATTAAATAAAGGAGTGTAGCATTAGATTTGTAGGAACTAGCAGCTCCGACCTGGCAAGCATTGTTTGCTATCATAATTTTCAACAGCTTTGCTTCAGAAATATCTGTTACCACTATTGTAAATGAGATGCTAGAGTGGTGGCGAGTTCCGAAGTCAGTGATGGAACAGGTGATAGCTGTGTCTAACTCATGTTTGGTTTTGTTCTGTCATTGCCATCTGAGGTGGTACCTAAAAAAATATAGAATCATGTGCAAATGTTGCTATACCCCCACAGGGGTGCCATGTGCTGAGGCAGCAGAATGAATGTCAATCATGCACACGGTACCTGATGTATAATGGCTTTCTGTACACTATGTGGTCCTTCATGCGCTCTTGCAACAGTGTGCAGGAAACCAATTGTGCTCAGAGTTCCGTGTGCATGATCAACATTGCCTTGGTGCTTGAGTGCTTGTGACAATTAACCACACACAAGTTTATCACTGGTCAGAGCATATAATATGCTGAGATTATTTCCTGCATGCTTACCCTACCCCCACTCTGCATTGCCACATATTTCCAGCTAGCAACTGGAAATCTCACACCCATTTTCATTGTGAACAGGGATTGGGATAAACTCACAGGACAAGCCAAAGGAGCCGTGGTACTGAAAGGCCAGGAAATGAAGGGAGAGAGAGCATACAACTGCTTGTCAAAGGCTCGGCCCCACCACGGACACAGAGGCATTGGAAACTTTAAAAAAATACAAAAACCCTTCACACAATAGACCCAGGAGAGACGGACAACTGCAACTGTGAGAGGCTCATTGATTTAAAAATAACACTGCCTGTTGCCGCTGCTTCTCATGCCACCCTGTTAGCCTAACTCCAAATGAAGCCTAAATAGGCTGGCCTGAAATCAATATACTCCTGAATCAACCATTTTTGTTTCTGGGCTAAATAATGAATGGTCACACATTTCAAGGACAATGCACCCTGGTTCAAGGAGGCATTATTCTCACCACAGATCGCAGGAGCTACCTCTGGTGGCAGAAGCATTCGTTATGGTGTCATTTTATTTTACCCCTAAATTATGTTTAGCTAACAGTTACGTCTTCAGAACTCAACAAATTCCTAATGCGACCAGCTACAAGGAAAATATCTATAAGGTATACCATAGATGGTACTGGTCACCAGACAGGATAGCGAAATGTCACCCGTCAGTATCTAAATTATGTTGGAAATGCAATAAAAATATAGGAACATTTTTCCACATGTGGTGGAGATGTGAGAGAGTAGAAAAGTATTGGAAAATGATACAAAAGCTTATTGCGGATATCATAAAGATAAAAATAGTGTTAGCTCCAGAAATCACCCTATTAAACATGATACCAGAGGAGTATAATCAAAACGATAAATACCTAATAACTTATATAGTAACCACGGCTAGAATATTAATGGCTAAATATTGGAAATCTGAGAGATTCCCAAGAAGGGAGGAAATAATAGCTACGGAAGTAGCAGAAATGGATAAGCTAACGATAAGCCTTCAAGGAAAAGATGGAAGTGTGTTTAAGAAAAGATGGGAAAAAGACTGTATAAATGGATTTATGAAACATGGAGAATTTTGACTTAATGTATAAAAGAATGATTGTATATAATTGTGAAGATGACTCATGATACGGGAAGAATGTAAATTTGTAAACAACAACATATTGTGAAAAGGATAAATAATTTTTATTTTTTTTTAAAGAACTCAACAAATTCCAATACTGGTGGCTGTAGCTGAATACTAGTATCAGGGGAAGAGATATGGTGATACAGCCTGTGGTTTCTTGCACATGGAGCTGTGCACCAAACAAGTTGATGAATCCCCTTAAGGCAGTGGTTCTTAACCATCCTAATGCCGCGACCCTTTAATACAGTGCCTCATGTTGTGGTGACCGACCCCCAACCATAAAATTATTTTCGTTGCTATCATAATAAGACCATCGAAAATTTGTGTTTCCCAGATGGTCTTAGGCGACCCCTGTGAAAGGGTCGTTCGACCCCCAAAGGGGTCGCGGCCCACAGGTTGAGAACCGCTGCCTTAAGGAATACAGAGCAGCAGAGAAAAAGGGGGGCCAAATCAACTTGGTGAGCCTCCCTCCCATAGCAAGAATTGCAGACTTTTGTGGCAATTGGTGAAGGCATTTTGGACAGTGCTGCAGAGGATGGCTGAGATCTTGGATCCAAAAGCATAAGAATTGCCCGGCTGGACAAGATCAAGAAGTATCTAGTCCAACAGCGGCCAATCAGATGCCTTTGGAAAATCACAAGCAGGGCATGAAGGTGATGGGCAACTCTGTTAATTAACAGGTGTTGACAGATCTATCCTCCGCAAATTTGTAATCTGGAATAGTATGTAGGCAGTAGAATGTTCGATCTTTTCTCAGCCGGAAAGGCCAGACACACAAAGGTTATTAAAGTTACTTTTGCATCTCTGTGCCAGACTGCTTCCCTGCTTTGTTTTCTTCTGCTCTCTCCCATCTGTCTTTCATCGCTTTGCAAGAGATGAAGCGCCCAAGAAACTCCAAGGACGGTGACATCATGATCTCTAACAACAGCCTGGCCGCTATGCACAGCTCTGTCCCACTCCCACTCCTCCTTAGTCTGTTCCATACATATGTGATAGCAGGGGAGGGGCAATTCCCCCCCCTTTCGAAACTCCTAAGCAAGAAGGCTTTGTTCTCACATTCTTCCACTCAGGGGGTTTCACTGGGATTGGCAGGGGAGGGAGATGGAGGGAGACCTGTTTCCAGGTTTCAGAACTTCATGATTCAAACTAAGAAGCAGGCAACCTGCTCTAAAGTTACAGCATGATTCATTTATTTTCTATTTTTATATCCTACTTTTACCTTGGAGCTCTAGGCAGCATGTTACAAGGTTCCCAGATGTTCTTTCATCGAAGCACTGTGGCAGATCAGGACCTGCTTCGTTTCACGAAAGCCGCTGCATCATGTCGCTTCAAAACATGCCCCGAATAAGTGTTGAGCTTTGATTTGGGAAAACTGGATTCAAAGCCCTGCTCAATCTTATACTCACTGGGTGGTCTCTCAGTCTGAGTTGCCTGCGTGTAAAAGACAAATGTTTCAAAGCGATACTGACTGTCTGGTGTGCAGACTATAGTACTGGGTTTAGACTGGGGAGATCCAGATTCAAATGGCCACTGGCCACTCAGCTCCAAAGTTTAAAGGTAAAGGTTCCCTTGCTCGAAAGCCAGTCGAATCAGACTCTAGGGTTGCGGTGCTCATCTCCATTTCAAAGCCAAAGAGGCAGCGCTGTCCAAAGACGTTTCCGTGGTCATGTGGCCAGCATGACTAAACACCAAGGAGCACGGAACGCTGTTACCTTCCCACCGAAGTGGTACCTATTTATCTACTTGCAATTTCTTGCTTTCGAACTGCTAGGTTGGCAGGAGCTGGAACTAGAGATGGGAGCTCACTCCATCATGCGGCACCCGGGTCTCGAACTGCTGAACTACTGACCTTCCACAGCCTGCAAAGTTTACTGTTGCTTTAACCCAGTTTACTCTGTCTCAGAAGAGATGTCATGAAAGTGTGTGTGTATTGTGTAGGAGAGGACATTTTAACTTGGAATTTAAAAAAAATGAATAATGACCTTTGCTCACTGTGATAAATATAAAACACAACTGCCCATTAAAGAGCGCTATACGATTACTAATAATAGGGACTCACAAAAACACATTACAGCTGAAGAGTCTGAGGAATATTTATTCTGGAGGGATTTCAGCTCTGCAGTAATAAGAGTCTACAGCTCCTGTATTTACATGTCAATACCAGCATTACGAGCTGCAAACCAGACATCTACAGCAAAGAGGCTCTCACACAAAGCATGCCAAATAGAAGGGACTCTCATATGGAAAACTGTTTTCCCCAAATCTCTTCAATTTGAAACAGTTTGGGTTAAAAACACTTAAAGTGTAGTGAGAGACCCAAAGGCTGAAAAAGTGAAGTGCTCAACACCACATCCTACACCATCAACACAACTGTGAAGGACACATAAAGCACCAACTTATACTGAAATCTCATTGACTGCTACACCTGTCTGTATGCTTTCAGCTACCTCTCTCAGCACACCACAAAACCCATTGTCTGCTGCCAAACACTACATTACAGACACATTTACTCCAATTCCTTGGACGGGTTCACAACGGAAGGATTCACAGTTATAATGCCCACCCAATGAAGTAAGGAAGGTAAAGGTTTCCCCTGCTCAAAAGCTAGTCAAATCCAACTCTAGGGCGCGGTGCTCATCTCCGTTTCCAAGCCAAAGAGTCAGCACTGTCCGAAGACGTTTCCATTGTCATGTGGCCGGCATGACTAAATGCCGAGGTGAACGAAACGCTGTTACCTTCCCACCAAAGTGGTACCTATTTATCTACTTGCAATGTCTTGCTTACAAACTGCTAGGTTGTCAGGAGCTGGGGCCAGAGATGGGAGCTCACTCTGTCATGTGGCACACTCGGGTCTCAAACTGCTGAACTACAGACCTTCCTGTCTGCAGCTCAGCAACTTAACCTCTGAGCCACCGCGGCTCCCTGAAGTAAAGAAACAGATCCACAAAGCCAGAGTGCTACTCAAAACAGCGTACTGTAAGCCACACCCTAAAAAGATAACAACAAAACACCACCTGCAGCACCCAGCTCAAATTAGTCTAACGTATCACCAATAATCTACAGCCTATCCTGGATAATTATAGTTTTCTCACAGACCTAGGGTGGCAAGCCTTCCTTGCTTACAGACAGCCCCATAACCTAAAACAGCTTCTTGCCAACAGCCTGAGTGACCAGCTAATAAAGACACAAACCCAGGGTCCAGAGCCTGGAACAAACCAAGATGCTCAAGCCATACTATTACAGAACCTTGTAGTATCTAATATCTATAACCATCCTTCAATGTGATATATACTATCCTGTCAACAATGCCCTTCTGCTCTCTATACAGGATAACTGGATCTGGGATTTGAAGATTACTGACCAAATTAGGTATCTTGGTATAAGAACATAAGGGAAGCCAATGTTGGATCAGGACAATGGCCCATCCAGCCCAATGCTCTGTCACACAGTGGCCAAAAATACCACGTGCCATCAGGAGGTCCACCAGTGGGGCCAGGATACTAGAAGCCCTCCCACTGTCCCCCCCCCCCGCACCAAGAATACAGAGCATCACTTGCCCCAGACCGAGAGTTCCTATCTATACCTTGTGGATAGTAGCCACTGATGGACCTCTGCTCCATATGTTTATCAAATTCCCTCTTGAAGCCATCCATGCTTGTAGCTGCCACTACCTCCTGTGGCAGTGAATTCCATGTGTTAATCATTCTTTGGATGAAGAAGTACATCCTTTTATCTGTTCTAACCCAATTGCTCAGCAATTTCATTGAGTGCCCACAAGTTCTTTTTTTTTTTGGTCAAGAAAAGTGCCCACGAGTTCTTGTATTGTGAGAAAGGGAGAAAAAAAACAGGTTGCTTACCTGTAACTGATGATCTTCGAGTGGTCATCTGTGCATTAACACCTCTGGGATATAGCGCGCCTGCGCCGACCTCAATCAGTTCCTCTTGAAAGTGAAAGAGATTTTCGCGCCCGCTCCTCAGTCACGTGCCAGCCCCACTGCATATGACCAAGGGAGGGGCACGACAATCCCGCCAGTTCCTTCTGACCACTGCCATTAGTCTCAGAGTAATAAAAAGGAGAGGACCAAAAGCAGAGGGGAAGGAGGGGAAGTGGTGTGAATGCACAGATGACCACTCGAAGATCATCAGTTACAGGTAAGCAACCTGTTTATCTTCTTCGTGGTCTCTGTGCATCACAACTCTGGGAGATTAGCAAGCAAGAAACAGGCCTACCTGGAGGAGGGAGCTGAAGGTCCTAGACTTATGCTGCCTGCAACACTGCCCATCCCACCGCGGAACGTTGATGAAGATGCACATCCAGGGCGTAATGCTTAACAAACATGTGAAGGGTAGCCCAGGTTGCTGCTTGACAGATGTCAGTGAGCAACAAACCTCTCAGGAAGGCTGTGGACGTGGCTACTGCCTGGGTAGAGTGCGCTCAGAGCAGGCCCGGAAGTGGCCGTTTGGCCAGTAAGTAGCACAGTTTAATGGTTTCCACAATCCACTTGGATCAACGCTGCGAAGAGAGCTTCTTCCCCTGCACAGGTGTGCTATAGGAGACGAACAAGGCTGGTGACTGATGAAATGACCTTGTTCTATCAAGGTAGAACAGTATGGCTCTCTTGACATCTAAAGTACGAAGACGGCATTCCTCGTCGCTCGCAGGGGACGGGAAAAATGTCGGAAAAGCAATGTCAGCTTGCAGATGGAACTCGGAAACAACCTTGGGCAGGAAAGAGACATCCGAGGCCAAGGTGACACCATAATGGTGAAAAACCAAGTATGGAGAATCACAACGGAGTGCAGACAATTCGCTCACTCAACTTGCTGAGGTAATGGCTACTAGGAAGGCAGTCTTCTACATTAGAAGCTGCAGACTAGATGTGGCCATGGGCTCAAATGGTTTGCCTGTTAATTTGGACAGTACTAGAGGTAAGTCCCAGGAGGGAGTTGGCCCACGAGCCAAGTGAGTCCCTTCAGAAACTGCTTCGTTTGTGGGTGAGAAAAAATGGAATAGCTGTCCACCGCTGGATGATTGGCAGACATGGTGGCTAAATAGACTTTTAAGGAGGATCAAGTCCAGGCGAGTCAACAAGAATCCAAAAATTACCCTCAAGTCCATAAGGGGCGGTGGTAAACCCAATGACTCAAGGTAAGACAGGAATTTCTTCCACTTCCCTTCATAGGAAGCACGTGTAGATGGCTTCCGAAACTTCATCAGAACAAGGTCTATCCTGTTTTTGAGCTGTGCTAGGGGATCCTCCACGCCGTGAGTTTGAGGTGTGGTACATCGTGGTGAAGCACTTGGCCCTCCTGAGCCAGGAGGAGATCTGATGCCGGGGGGAAATGTATGTAGGTGCCCCGGGACATGTGGAGTAGAGTCGGGAACCAGTACTGACGTGGCCAACATGGCACCACGAGGATGCATTGAGGTTTTTCCTTTATGATTTTGCTTAGCACTTTGGTTAATAGAGGAACTGGTGGGAACAGGTACATGTGCCTGTGGGACCATGGGAAAAGAAGGCCATCCCCCAGGGACAGTGGGTCCTGTCCCGCCCTGGTACAGAACAGATGACACTTCGCGTTCTGACGTGTTGTAAACGCATCTATTTCTGGGCAACCCCATCAGTGGAAAAAACGTTGGAGTTGAGTTCCCACTCATGGAGGGATGCACCTCCCCTGCTCAGAAAGTCCACATGCACATTGAGCGATCCTGGTAGGTGAGCAGCAATGATGAACATGCCCCGAGACTGACATTCGGTCCAAATCTCCAGGGCCAGTCGACATAGTCCCCTGGACACTGTCCCGCCTTGCCTGTTCAGGTAGCACAGTGCGGTGGTGTTGTCTGTCAGGATTGCCACCGTACGGTGAGCCACGAGGTGGCGAAAGGACCTTAGGGCATACTGGATTGCGAGCAGTTCCAAGAAGTTGATGTGTTCGTGGGCCACATGGGGTTCCCATTTGGTGCCCCACACGCACCTTGGAGGTGAGCTCCCCATTCCCACAGGGAGGCATCCGTGGTTAGGGTCATTTCGGGGCTGGGTGTAAGAAATGGGGCTCCCTGAAGGAGGTTGTCTGGAGTTTCCCACCACTGTAGGGAATTCAGCACTTGCACAGGAAGCATGAACCGTTGAGATTGGAGCTGCCACTGTGGATGGAAACGTTTGAGGAACCACAGCTGAAGTACTGCTGTGGTGGCAGCCATCAGACCCAAGAGCCGTTGGATCTACTTTGCTGACACATCTCCCTGTGTCCTTATTAGGCTGATGAGAGCGATAATGTCTCCCGCCCTTTTGGGAGGGAGAAAGGCTTGGCAGACAGTCGAATCCAAAATCGCTCCAATAAACTGGACTCTCAATGAAGGAAGGAGCATTGACTTTTTTAGGTTCACCCTCAGGCCCAACACATTGAGGGTGACCAGCGTTAAATCAATATGGTTGAGCAGAGTCTCTCTGGAGCTTGCTACCAACAACCAATCATCTATGTATGGAAAGATTTGTACACTCTGAAGACGGAGGTACGCCATGATGACAACAATCATATTTGTAAAGACTCTGGGCATTGTTGAGAGTCCAAAAGGGAGGGCTTTGTACTGAAAATGGCCTTCCATGACCGCAAAATGCAAAAACTTCCTGTGAGATGGGTGGATAGTTATATGAAAATATGCGTCTTGCAAGTCCAGGGTTACCAGCCAGACACCTTCGCTGAGAAGGGGGAGAATGCTTTGTAATGTTGTCATTCGGAATTCCCAATAGGAGATAAACTGGTTGAATCCCCTGAGGTCCATAATAGGATGGAGGCCTCCGTCTTTTTTGAGGATAACGGGAGTAAAACCCGTGTTGACATTGTGCTGTCGGGACTGGTTCTACAGCGTCTTTTTGAAGAAGGTTCTGGATTTCTTCCAGGAGCGTACTGGATGGTGGAGTAATTATGAAGTTGGGGGCCTCGGGTACCTTGATAAACTCTATGAGATACCCTTTTTTGATGACGGAGAGTACCCACCGATCTGACGTTATTCGCCGCCAGGCAGTCAGGTAGGGAGACAGGTGGGTGGGGGTGGGATGACAGGAATCAAAGGCTCTGCTTGGGAGCTTTCGGGGTCTTAGCCCTAGGCTGAGCAGCGCATGAGAATTTTGGTTTGTACCCATAAGGGTGGGAAGACACAGTGGGTGAGCGTTGCTACTGTGTTTCTGGGGACGACTTAAAAGAAGATCTGTGAGACCATGGCTTGGTTCCAGGATTTTGCTTTGGATAGTTTAGGAGCCAACGTGACCCCTAAATTCTGTGACGTTTTTATACTTTTGTCTAGGTCTTGCAGGACCGTATCAGTCGTGGCACTGAAGAGCCCCCCACCCTCGAATGGGAGGTCTTCAGTGAGAGCCCTGGCTGTGGTAAGGCAGTAGAACGCAACTAGGCATGTCGTTGGAGGGTAACTGCACCATCTGACCTTCTGAGTGTGCTCCCCATCCTGAGAGACTTGCATCCATGGTCATCACCAATCTTAAGGGTTCCCACAGAGGACATTCTTTTTTTTTTTTTTTGAAACCCCCAAGGGGGTATTTTTATTATTTTTCATAAGACTATAAACTACAACAAAAAATATAGGGAGGGGACTACAACTAGGGATAAAGGAAAGATACCCACACTAACTAAAAACCCAAGAGTAGGAGATCATTTCCATGTTAATCTAAATGTAAGTACTATAAGTGTTAGTAACACAATATACTTGTGATGTTCCTGTTTTGCACAGCTTCTATATTAGTAAATTAGTTTTTGTGAGAGTACTTCTTGAGCATCTTCTTTATTTCAAAGAGCGATTTATAGAGTCCTTCTGCCCTTACTTCGGTTTTCTATCTCTAAAGTCATATACAGTTTTCGCTGCTCCTGCACCTGCTTCACCCACAGAGGCCTCGTCCGTTCCAGAAGTAGCAGAGTCACTTGATTTGGTTTCTTCATCTTTAAGTTCTTCCTCCAGCCCTAGCTGACATCTCAAAAATTCCTTAGCTTTAAAAATGGAGTCAATCTTCTCTCTTTTATCATTGATTTTAACAATGACACCTTCAGGGATCGCCCACTGGTACTGAATTCCGTTAGTTTGAAGAAAAGAGATTAAATCCCTGCAGCTTTTCCTCTTTTGACGTATTTCAAATGGGATGTCTTTTAAAGTCTTAATGATTGTATTCCCACATTTCAATGGATTTGCTGAAGTTGCCTTTAATATAGCATCTCTGGTCTGTCTTCTTGCAAATCTAACCACAATCTCTCCAGGCAGGCTATTTTTTAAATGTAATTGGAGTATGCCCGTTAGGCAGCCTCCATGTCTTTTACTATCTCATCCGCTGATAAGCCTGTTACTGGAGCAATAATCTCACCCAGAGTCTTCTTCAGATCTTCTTTTTCAGTTTCAGGCACTCCCTGAAATCTGAGAATCATATTAGCTTTTTCCATTTGGAGCTGTAACAAACAGGTTTCCTGAAGTTTTTGTGTTGTTTCCACATCCGTCACTCTTTTCTTCATTTTCTTGTTTGCGGTGTCCATCTCTGTAATTTTCTCAGTTGCATGCTCCACTTTCTTTTCCGTTTCTGCCAGCTGACGCTGCTATGAAGCAAAGTTTTGGTTTAGTGTGGCCAGTTGCTGGTTAATACCATCGAGTTGCTCCATTACTGGCTTCAGCATATCCACTAACAACTTCAACAACTCCCTCTTCCGGTCTTGGACTCTGGCTGCCTGGTTTCGGTTTAAACTTTCCTTGGGAAGCCGCCATGTTCCTCTTTGTTTACTCTTTCAAACTGCTTTGCCAGGGCTCAAAAGACTTGTTGTTTTACTATCGGGACTCAAGTAAGTCTCTCAGAATAATCCCACTGTTTATTCCCCCCCTACCCCCTTCATTGGATTAATCTGTCCATGCGCTTAAGAGGCATCCCTCCTTGCACTCTGCTTTTCCCATGGGGGGGTAGTCCGTTTACTTCAAACTCATGTTCATTGTTGGTCATAGCTCAGACCTCGCTCTCTCATTCGTTATTCCGCTCGATCTCCTGCGCTTGTCCCGGTCGAATTAGCTTGTACCTGAAGGTCACTCAGTGGTAGGACCATCAGGGCGGAGGGAAGCCTCTATTCTCCGGCGTCGAGCCATTGAAGAGGCTAACCCTCAAAAGCCCCCTGGCCTGGAGCCCATCACAAGGGCTCCGTGGGGGTGCCACTTGAGGTAGCACCCCTCCATGCTGCTGGTGTGCTAGTCACCTCCCCACAGGCTGGGGAGAGCGACCGCCATCGCCAATCCACAAATTGGAAGTCCCCGCCCAAGGTGACTCTCTGCTTCTCTGTGCAGTGTCTTCACCCTGGTTCCTCCCTGTCCATTCATGTAAGATCTCACAGTCATATTGTCCGTCTGGACTAAGACATGTTGTCCCGTCAACTGCTTGCTGAATCTGAGTAACCCCAGATGAATCGCCCTGAGTTCTAGAAAGTTGATGCTTTCCAAAGCTTCTTCTTGGAACCATTCTCCTTCCACCATATGACCTTCTGAGTGTGCTCCCCATCCTGAGAGACTTGCATCCGTGGTCATCACCAATCTTAAGGGTTCCCGCAGAGGACATCCTTGACAGAATCATTGCACTTCCAGCCACCATCTCACTTGCTGATGTATCTTTCCTGGAAGATGTAACAGTATGAACCTCTTGCGAGAGATTGGTTCCTGATAGGGAAGTAGAAATCTCTAAAGGGACCTGGCATGGAACTGTGCCCACTGTACAATGTCCTGACAGGATACCAACATCCCCAAAAGCTTGGCAAGCACCATGAACTCTGTCCTGGGTCTCTCCAGAACCTCCGACAGCAGGGATCTTATTTTCATTTCTCTCTCTTGGGAAAGAAAGGCCCTGTCCTTTGAGGTGTCTATTTCCACTCCCAGATGAATTATATGCTAAGCCAGCTGCAAAGTGCTTTTCTCCCCACTGATCATGAATCCGTGATCCCGTAACGTACAGATCGTTAGTTGGGTTGACTGCACGCACTGCTGAAGCGTTGCCGCTTTGATTAGTATATCGTCCAATTAGGGGAACAATTCCACTCCTTGCAGCCTGAGATACACAACCAGTATTACTAGCACCTTGGTGAAAATCCTTGGTGAGGATTTTAAGCCAAATGGGAGCGCCTTGTATTGGTAATGTCGCCCTCCATAAACAAAATGGAGAAATTTCCGATGTGCCTTGTGAATGAGAATATGTAGGTAGGCCTCTGATAGGTCTACAGATGTCATAAGGTCCCCCTCTTGAAGGGCTGCCAGGATGGAGTTTAGCGTCTCCATCCTGAACTTTCTCGTTCTTACGTGTTTGTTCAGCCACTTTAGGTCTAAAATAGCCTGTGAGTCCCCATTTTTCTTTGGAACAATAAAGAATACTGAGTACACTCCAGCTGGGAGGTCGACCTCCAGTTGGGAGGTCGGTACTCTTTCTATCACTCCAATCTCTAGGAGATGTGCAATCGCCTGGTTTGTCTGAATGTGTTTGTGTATGCTACAACGTTTTGCAATTTGAATAAACTGGTCTTGGGGATTGGAGCTGAACTCCAGTTTGTATCCATGGATAACAATTTCTAGCACCCACTGATTGGTGAGCCGTCTGCTGCCACCGATGAGAGAAGAGTTGCAGCTTCCCCCCAATCCCCAAGAGGTCCTGTGTGCTTGCGTAGTCACGCAGAGGGTCCCTTCTTTTGGGACTTGTTGGGGTTCTGTTTCCCTTTGTTGACAAAAAAGGGTTTGCTGGTGTGCGGTCTAGATTGCCACTTCCCTTTAAACGATCTTGAGTAAGAGGACTTCTGTCCCTTCTTCTAGTCACAAAAGGGCTGAAACCTTTTCCAAGTCTTTCCATCTCTCTTCTTTGATGGAAGAACCTTTTTCTTGTTTTTGTCTTCAATCAAATATCTATCTAACCCATCACAGAACAACTGCACCCCTTTGAAGGGAACTGCCACTACCTGTGCAGACGAATCTACATCCCAGTGATGAAGCCAGCTGTTCCTACGTGCCACTACGCTGCTTGCCATTGCTCTAGCTGACAACTGGAGGGCATCCAATGTAGCATCTGCTGAGAACGCAATTGCCAAAGAAATCTTCTTTAATTCATCTTTTAGTTCTTTTGGCACATTGCTTTCAGCTGAAGCCAGGTTTTCAGCCCAGTCATAAGCCGCTCTAGCAAAGAGGGATCCTGCTGTGGATGCTCTTAGAGAACACGAAGAAGCTTCAAAGTTCTTGCGCAGCACCTGTTTAATGCGTCTATCACAGTGATCTTTGGGCATCCCGTCTGCATCCATTGGTAACACTGAGCTTGACAAAAGGCTGGAGACCAGATCATCCACTACAGGCTTCAACTTCTGAGTAGCATCCAGCATTAGAGAATAAAATTTTGAAATTAGCTGGTGGTTTGCTTTAGGCTTTGCGAGATGCTCCCATTTCGCCTTCATAATATTATAAAAAGATGCTGGGAATGGAATTCCAGGTTGTGTCACTGATAGCTTTGGCATCAGCCTACCTGACCCCATTTGAAACTCTGAACCTTGCTCTGGCTCCTCTTTAGGTTTAATGGAAAGATCTAGAGTTCTCAGAACTTTAGATACGAGGCGAGCATATAATTCCTGAGGGAAGAGCCTGGACTGGACGGATGGCATTACTTCCTCCTCTTCCTCAGAAAGTTCTCCTTCTTCCTTCTCAGAAGTAGATACTGAGGACCCTGACTCTGGCCCCCCTTTTTCCATAAGGGGACTGTGTTCTCTGTGCAAGTGCTTGGAATGTTTTCCTTGCTTCTGCCTAGGGGGAGATCTACAGGCACTAGAGGATTCATCCTCCCTTTTATGTCTAGACCTTTTTGCTGTCCTCCCCCTTTCTAAAGCAGATCCTGAGGGACCCGACTCTTGCAGAGTTTCTTTAATCAGGTCTTTGAATTCCCTTCTCATTTCTGACCTGAACCAACTTATGAGTTTGGTCTTGTCAACCTCCATAGGATTCTTCTCTGTTAACTCCATCGGTTCCTATGAGCCTAGGGACATGGACTGCCTCAGCACATTCATTTCCCTAAGGAAGTTTTCTCTGTTCTGTGAACTGCCCTTGGCTGAGTTGGCCATTTTCTCTGCAGGAGAAAGCGAAAGGGGAAAAATAACATCAGGCGCGGTGTGAGGGACCAACATGGCTGCCTCCGTTTTCCCGCCTAAAGGCTGTCTCCCTAGTCAATGCTGAAACCTAGGTTCCTGGGGCTTCCCCCCTCCAGAACGCCACTGTTTAGAGACCTGGGGAAGTCCCCCTCCCCTTCTTCTCCCCGGCTCCACCATTCACTGGGGAAGGGATGTGGGTCTATCTCCTGATCCCACCCCCCACCCCCCATTAGGCAAAACTCCACCTGGGATGCTGTTGGGGCTGAGGGAGACTCACCGCCACTCTGACGAGGAAGAAGTTTCAGTTCCCGTCTGTGGAGCCGCTCAGTGAGCTTGCGACTTCTCGGCGGCCAGGGAGGGAGCCGGGTCGCTGGCAGTGCCCCACCATCAAGCTGCAGACTCCACTACACCTCTCATGGTCTCAGCAGGGGCAGGTAAGGCCAGCGTGAGTCTGTTAAGGCCAGCGGAACTCCGCAGCAGCCAAGGACCTCTCGGCGCCAAATAGCCCTCTCCTTCCTGTGCCGCTGAAAAAACACACACCATGCCACGGGCCGAATATCTTCCTTCTTCACTCTCTTTTCCTTTCACTGAGGTCAACAGCTCTGTTGAAGCACGTCCTGCTTAGAAGCAGGGCTGGCAAGAACTGGGAAGCCTGCAAGGGATAAGCCCCTCCCCGCCTGGATCAAAGATTGAAGCTGACCCTGCTTATCCTGAGAGTAAGGACTGTCCCACAACTGAACCACTGGAGAACTCAATATTCATAAACTACTTGGAGAACATTCCAATCTCCCTGGGCACACATTTCTGACTTGAAAGTCACAATTCTTCAACTAAAGAATTTCAAAGGGAGACTTCAGCATGAAATTGCTGGATTGGGATTCGTTAAGAGGTAGATTAGCCTAAGTAATGAAAAGACTCTGTTTTGATGGGATTTGAATTTTATATATAGTTACATTTAGTCCTGTTCTTCCTGCATTTCAAAGCCTCTTGACAACCCTCCTCCCCAGTTCGTTTGGGGTCTTTCCATAAACTTTTTTGAAACATTTATATTATGCTGCCTCTTCAGATATCTGCTCAGGGTGGCTCAAGTCATGACATAACAGATTAAATCATTAAAATTAACAACCATTAAAACCCGGCCAATAAAACCCCCAAAGCATAAAGGTACCTCAAATCCCAGCCCATAACACATTTGGTAAGTTAAATGATTCTCATAAAAGTCCTCAGGCTAGAAGCGGATTGTAAAAACCATTAAAAAGATAAAAACTTTAGCTAAAAGCCTAGGTAAAAAGACATATTTTGGCCTGGTGCCTAAATAGTGCCAGGAATCTGAGGATGTGGGGTCTGGCCTACAAAAGCTTGCTGTTAAGGTGCCACAAAACTCTTGGTCAGGCCTGTAGCCAGGATTTTGTGGTTTGTGGGGTAATTTTTCCCTGCCATTATTTGCCATAATGAAGGGGGGTGGTGCGTGCCTCTCTCCCTCCCCTCCTGCAAGATTTAAACGGCCCTTCAGCTGATCAGCATGGAGCACATGGCCTGCTGATCTGCTGAAGGGCCCTTTAAATCCTGATGGAGGAGAGGGAGAGGGGTGCGCACCACCCCACACTTCTTCTCAAAAGCATTTAAAGGAACCCTTTAAGGAAGGGGGCGGAGCCCCCAATAGCCCCACTGCAGCTATGGGCCAGCTCTTGGTTGTTTCTACACCACTTGGCATGTTATTTTTCCCTACTCGTATAGTTGGAACATGTGGAAGAATGTGAGGAGGAAACGGCCCACAGACACACATGGGCTGCAACCACACAAGCAGTTTGCTGTGATATAGTAGCATTACCTTTGCGGATTTAAAGAGCATGATGAGACAACAACATCTGCCTTCCATGCCCCAGTAGTTGGCACCCCCTGTTGCCCCACTTTGGAAGCAGAGTAATCAGGCACTGGGGAAAGTCCGGTATTAACGGATGCCATCACTTCCACTCTGCTCTCCCAGATGTCTGAACTCTCCTGCCGCGAAAGGATCCCAGAAGTCTGAACCCGCAGATCTGTTTCCACGACTGTTTAGGGTTTTTTTTTAAGTGTCGCTGCCTATACTCACATGGGCACATATGTGCATGCACCCACCTGCATTATTTCCCCCCCAATAATTTTTTTAATTTATTATTCAAAAATAATAAAAACATAAAAATCAAGGCAATAAGAATTACAAAATTATGATAGATCCTAACACATAGAATAAAAGATAATATACAGTGCGCTGTAACATTAGAACAATAAGGAATTTGTAGAGAGATAAGTGGTGAAACTTATCGTCTTTTAACCTGTGGATATTGGGCTCTTAGATAAGCGAAAATAGATGATTAGGGTCCTGTTCACACGCGGCTATTTGGTCCGGGAGCGGGACAGTTCGGGGCCGGATCAAACCGGCGCGATCACACCACCACATCTGGGAAGCGTCTTGCTTCCGTGGCCGAACTGTCCCTTTCCCGGGATAAGCCGGCGCAAACTAAACCACCTATCTAGGTGGTTTAAAGGGAAGCGGCGCGGCAACGGGGCGTTTGATCGCCGCCGCTTCCCTGCGCCGGCTCAACCCCGGCCCGGATCCGAACTGCGCATGCCCGGACATGCGCAGTTCGGCCGGCCCCCGAGTAGGGCGTGTTTTCTCTCCGGCGTTTGATCGCGCCGGGGAGAAAAGGCGGCGTGGCCGGGGGATCCGTGAGATCCCGCCGCGCCGTGTCAACATTGGCGCGGCTTTTAAAAGCCGCGCCTTTTCCCCTGCGTGTGGCAGGGGCCTTCGGCAGCTTAATAAACCTTACCATAACCATAGGTCATCAATCACTTTAGGGATGTCACGTTGTTTGGAAAGATATTCTAAAATAGGAAACCATGTAGAGACAAATGTAGTAGGTGCAGGGAGCTTCTCAAATCACGTAAGATTGTAGTGTTCAGTCTGGCCCGGTAGAACTTGATGGAGACCTCTTCTGGCCATCCTTGCGGCTTGGTCATGTAGGTCTTGAACTCAACGGAGTACTTTTGCACTGACCAGCCCCCTTGTCTCAAGCCTCGGAGTCAAGTCCGTGCCTTCTCCAATTCCAGGGGGTCTTCGTATTGGCGCTGTAGTGCTTGCATGAAGGCGTCTATGTTATGCAGCTCGGGGCCCCTGACATTGTATAGGCCCATGAACCAGTCAGCCATCCGGTCTCGCAGCTGCAACCCTACATAATCTACACAGTGCTCATCGGAGGTGAAGCTGTGGCCCCACTCTCTCAGGAACTTCTGCACCTGCAGCATGAAGAATGCCAGTTTCTCGGGGTTGTCATCAAATGTCACTTCAAGGGCAACTTGGGGTTGCTCTTGGTCCCAGACCGGTCCCGCTGGAGGAAGGGCCGGAGGTCCTGGCGGCTGTCTGCGCTGCTCTTCCTCCTCCGGCTCCTCCTCAGGCTCTTCAGCCTCTTGTTGCATGAGCTCTTTAACAACTCCAGGGAGGTTCTCAATGAGGTACTGGAGGTCCTCCTTGAGCTCCTTTAGCTCTGTTCTGAGCTCCACATTCGCTCGCTCGGTGCTCGTCTCCTCTCCCAGAGCCTCCATTGCTTGCAGGTTCTCAGGTTCATCCTGGAAGGTACGAGAGGCTCTTCTGTCTTCTCACTCCCTATAAACCTTCGCATCCCTGAAGCCCGAGGTGCTCACAAGCCATGCCGGGTCATCCCGCTGGTTGCAGCTGCTGCAGTGGCCTTGGGCTTTCCCCCCATGTCCCAGCACACAGTGTGCTTCTTGGGTTTGGGGCCAGCCGGCTTCTCGATCTTACCAGGAACTGGGCCTGGGAGTTCAGCTTCAGATCCGGTGCCTGTCCGTGTGCCTTCGCCTTTGTCAGTCATCACTTCAGTGGTGTGATGGTCGAAGGGAGAAAGGGAGTTCTCACACTATGTCAGACTCCTGGTCAAGAGACTCCCAACAACATTCTCTTTGCAGTGATTTGTTTATTGAGATATCAGCATGATTCAGGTTAGAACAGTACTGTGTCAGAACTGAAGTTTTTGGCGGTAACCTCAAATATAAGCCCCCCCTCAATTCATCCAATTGTTTCATTCAGCCGTCTCGCCTAAGCTGCTAGCATCTATGCCCACCTGTAAATTCCCAGTCCTGTTATCTAAGACAGCGAGGCGCAGAGTTTGCTTCAAGGTCGTTTCAGTGGAGAGGCATGTCTTGGGAAGAGTTATGATAGCCACTACAATGGTGGCTCACACCATACTCACACGCACACACACCCCTCCTCAGGAATTTCCCTTCCCTCCATAACTATGGCAAACGAAGCAGTTTGGCACAAGTAAGGCAGAAAATGCTCCTGACAGAACTTTGCTGCCCTTAGACCTGCTTGTAAAGTTTGACAGTTTGGTAAACACTAATCAGAATTCACTTAACTATATGGTAAACTCACTACCTGTGATATCCTACCAAATGGACAGGAAATGTTTTACCACACATCTTTACCTGATTAGAATGCCAGGTACATGGGGGAATGGTAATCCTTCATTTTTCAGGACATTACTGCAAGCACATAAAGGTAAACTAGCTACCCTGGGGTAGGTTCTGCCCCCCAAAATTGGCTTAGCTGGCTGTGTTATCCTGCCAAATCAATTTTTTTTTATATGTCTGGTACAAAAGTGTGGTAAAATGTGTTACAGAATGTGTAGTAAAATGACTGTTTATATCCACCCAGATAACCAGTTTACCATGCACTCTCTGGAGTGCTAGCATTTGATATGAGTGTTTGTATTTAGGTGGTGCATGCTGCGCACTTTGGAGACTGAGAAACTGAATTACAAAAAAAAATAGGTCCAAATAGATGAAATGTTTGGATTGTTTCTAATTTATACTTGTTTTATTATGAGGGCAGCCTGATTTAAAATTACCAACCTTGGTGCAATGGCTGCATTGTAGATATGAGAAAGTCTGTGACAATGAGTCGTAACAGCTAAATCAAACTTCCATATTCAGAGGAAGTGTGCCTCTGAAAGCCAGTTGTTAGGGGAAGCAAAGGGGGTAGGCTTGGCCTTGGTACTTCTGGCGTTTAGTCTGATCCACAGAATTCTGCATAGCTGTGGAAGCCTTTGCAGTTTCTCATTTCCTTTTGCATGTGTTGTATATTCCATTCAGACAGGGAGAATCTCTCAGACCCCGTCAAACTGCTTTTCACCCTGCTAGTGACCTTCTCAGTGCTAGGCTTGGCTGTGCTGAGCAGGTTCCCACGGAGATATTTTGGAGTGTGGGGCAAGGAGCCACAGTATGGCCCTTTTGTCGTGCACAGTGCTCCCACAAACTCTGCTATTTGAGAGGTGTGGCACTGCCTCCCAAGACCACAAGGCTAGGCAAGCCTCTCACTGAGCAGTAGCTGCAGAGTTTGAGGGTTGTGTATGTCCTGGCAAGTGACTGTCAGCATCCTGTGATGTGGTTGCCTGCCCTTTCAAGGGGATGTCAGAGGCCTC
Organism: Gekko japonicus; assembly: GCF_001447785.1. Classification (NCBI taxonomy): domain Eukaryota; kingdom Metazoa; phylum Chordata; class Lepidosauria; order Squamata; family Gekkonidae; genus Gekko; species Gekko japonicus. The sequence continues at coordinate 591,099 of NW_015175386.1, read as the reverse complement.
AGCTGATTGCCTCTAGCTTCCCAAACTCAGTTATACAGCTCTGAAACCTTTCCAGACCAGATTCCCTCTTGGTCAGAAAGCACTAGGCTCAAAGCCAAGGAAATATTAATATACATCCAAAGTCCAGGAAAGTAACAAGGATCCCAAAGCATTCTGTGCAACTGCACATGAAAGCTGCCTTTTTGACATGCAGGGCTCTTTCAATGCACACCAGTGTTCAGAAGGTAAATGAGCCTTGTGTTGCAATCAATGCTCCCTCTAAGCTGTGGAGTCTTGTGAGCAAAAATTCTACTTTGTGAGCTACTGGCATTAAAGTTGTGAGCCAGCGATTTGGCTACGGCATAAATTAGTTTGCTCTGGAGCTATTCTTCCTGAGCTAAGACAAAAAGGGTGAGCCGGAGGCTAAGAACCTGTGAGCTAGCTCACACTGACTCAGCTTAGAGGGAACACTGGTTGCAAAATGGTGATGCAAGAGAGAAGATAGATCCAGGTGAGCAGACGTGCTGGTCTGAAGCAATAAAACAAAGTTTGAGTCCAGTGGCACCTTTAAGACCAACAAAGTTTTATTCAAGGTATGAGCTTTTGTGTACATGCACACTTCTTCAGATACATTGAAATGGAAGTTAACAGTTCATATATAGAGACAGAGGCCTCTACATAGGTGAACAGCAAATTAGCATGCAACTTAATGAAGATGTTTTGACATATGCAAAGGCCAAACAGCAATAACAAGCTAAGTATATATGGTCACCAGGTCACCATTTGTTTGCATTTAATGGGGAGGGCAGTGTCATAATAAATATATCAAAATAGGAGACAGATGTATAAGGTTATCTTTCTTAATTGTAAACAGTAACAAACTGAGACTGTTGTTATGCTCCATTGGTCTCATCTCAAGCATGGGATTGACTTAAAAACAGGACAGAAGAGGCAGCAAAAGAGAGAAGACGAGCTAGGGGGAAAATATAGGGAGGACTGTTCTGTGATTACTCTGTCCAGGGCTTCTTTGATGTCCTTAACATCTGTAGGCACTGGTATGCTGCAAAAACAGCCAGTTTTTGTTTCAGAAAATTAGTATTTGCAATGAATTAATTAGCCATCTTATATATATATATATATAAAAGCCCTAGCGTATTGGCATTTTCCGGCTCTCCCATTGGCTGTGCTGTGCGATTTATCAGCCATCGGCCCATCAACCACCACTCAAGAGTACTTGCGTGCCATTGGCTGAATGCTGGGTCCACTCCTCTCCCCGCCCACTTGGCCACTCTTCCCTGGATGAATAAACTGCCAAAATGGCTGTCTCTCCTGATGAAGAGATTTCTACTGCTGCTGTTTTGCTCCACATCTGGCTGGCTACTGAAATGGTTGTTCCCTGCTCAAGGAGGCTTCTACTGCTGCCACTTATCCTGCTTGGCTCCTCCATGGCTGGCTGGCTGGCTACTGAGGTGAGCCACCGGCCGTCAAACCATTCTCTTCTCCTGCTGCGGGGCTCACTTTCCCCTCAGTGGCTGTTGCTAGGCAACCAAGCTTCATTCTGTCAGTAAAAAGGCAGGGGCGGGAAGCCCTTTCCAGGCCTACTTTGGCCTTTGTAGGGAACTCATTGGGGCCAGTCCTGACTAGGGCTGCCAGCTCCAGGTTGGGAAATTCTTGTAAATTTTGTGGTGGAGTCTACAGAAGCCAGAGTTTGGGAAGGGGAAAGGCCTCAGCTGAATAGAATGCCATAGAGTCCATCCTCCAAAGCAGTTATTTTCTCCAGGGGCAGAGAGATCTGCTGTCTGGAGTTCAGTTGTGATACCAGGTTGATCTTCAGGCTCCCCTAGGCCTGGTAGTGACTTGATGACACCTGACTGGCATGACTTAACTAGGCCTGTTCAGTGTGTGAACAGTGTGTGACAAAGCAATTAGTGCTTCAAAACAGGGTCTACCAAACCCAGGTTCTTGCTGTGAAAGCTGAGTGGGTGATTTTGAACCAGTCACAGACTTTCAGCCAAACCTACCTCACAGGGTTGTTGTGCATATCAAAAGGGGGAGAGGAGAATGATGTAAGGTGCTTTGGTCCCCACTGTGGAGAAAGACTACTTTTCCTCCTGGGGAACCATTGTTGCCAATCTCCAGGTGAGGGCTGGAAATCACCCAGAATTACAACTGCTCTTCAGATGACAGCGATCAGTTCCCCTGGAGAAAATGGTGGACTCTGTGTCATTATACCCTGGTAAGGTTGGGGCACCCACCCAGAGCCTCTCTCTAGAGCTTATTGTATTTATTTTCACAACAGGTCTAATTCTTAGTATATATATAATTTTGCTTGACTGACATACTTTATTCTGACTGCAAATGCTTTCTTGATCGTAATGTTTTGTCAAAGACTTACAAATGTGGGGAGGGATAGAGTGCAATGAATTTGGTGAAAGAGTAGGGCGGGTTCCAACAATCAGTCTTTTAAGCAGATTTGCCTGAGAGAACCTATCAGTCCCTCCCCCAGTTGCCAGTCCAATGAAGATTGGGAAGGAAGCCATGAAGAAATGGACCTTAACTGCAGACCTCTTTGAATAGTCCTTGGCCTTCTACCCCATCCCCAATACCTTTTCAGTGTAGTCCTTTAACAAAAATGGGTTGCCACTGGCCAGACTGCTGTCCACAAAGAAGGACAGGAAATAAATCAGAAGACATGAACCTTGGAAAGCCCAATGCATTCCACATGTGGTATCTGTAGCTTTTAGCAAATACTGTTCACATTCTTTTAAAGGGCATTTTAGCAATCTTGAGGACTTGTTCTTTTTAAGGATAAAGACCGATTTTTTTTAGGATGCTCAGCAAGCTACCAGATTATGTATTTTATGAACCTATATTATTTCTTTATGAATAAAGCCATAATCCCAGGTATATGTCAACACTGGGATGAGTATTCCTTGAAGAGAAGAAAGTGGTATCTTGTTAGGGTTACCAGATCTAGGTTGAAAAACTCCTGGAGATTTGGGGATGGAGCCCTGGGGTGCGCAGGGACCTCAGTGGGATACAATGCCATACATTGCACCCTCCAAAGCACCAATTTTCTCCATGGCAAATGATCTCTGTAGTCTGGAGAGAAGCTGTAATTCCAGGTCCCACCTGGAGGCTGGCATCCCTGTGCCTTGTGTGTTACTGAATCCAATTGCCATCAAGTGTACAGTTTCTCCTCAAGGTTCTGTGTTGTGAGAGTTGGCCTCTGAACAGAATCTCAAGCTTGTGCCATCCTTAATTTTTAAAAATTCCAAATTTCCTGACCACTCAACAGACCAAACAAGTAATCAGAAACCATTTTGCAATCTGAAGCTATGGATACTTGTATACATTAAACATAGCAACCAGTATATGCTGTTGATGGGGCTATCAGAAGGAGGGCAGGAAGTAGTCAGGGATTCATTCCTCCATCCTGCCTGGATCCTTCTGCAGCAAAGCGCCCTCCTTCCCTCCAGCTTCAAACTTCCCTTGATGGAGTCATTGCAGACAGAGCAGAAGGAAGCCCTGGCTCTTTCCATATTGCCTGGATTCACCTCAGCTGAGAATGCCCTCCCTATGACTCATTTTACATTTGCTTTTCATTGTCATTTGTACTGGGTTTTGGATTTCCGTGAGTTGTTTGGAAGCCAATTTTTGACTAAAAAGCGGGATAAATTGATAAGTAAATAAATAAATAAATTTAAAGACAGAAGTGTGCCTATCTGTAGGATCATTCTAATGTAATGCTTATATTTTACAAATCTATGATACAAATTCTATGTTTTAGACGTTATCATGGTTCACAAGTTTGCAAAAGCAGCCAGAAGATGTGGTTTCCCGAAGTACCTCTGGGTCAAGGGAGTCCTTCACAGTATGTGGTGTTTTAAAAAGGGAGCACACCACACTCCACCTTGCCTGTGTCTCAGTTTCCCTTCTGCTGGCTTCCTTGATGAGGTGCTGTTGTTTATTGGTAGATAACATTGCCCCATGGAACAGCCAGGTGCCAAGTACTGCCAGCTATCAGCTGTGTCCAGGTGTTATCATATTGGCAGTTGGGGTGTGTACTCCCCTGGCCGCAGATTGCTGAGGGGAATTCAAGGCCACGTGCACCTTGCCCATGTTCCCAGTGTGAACTCTTATTTACCTCCCCTGACAGTATTGCATCATTGCCAAAGGCTGGCATGTCTTTGCTTCACTCTCATGGCACAGGCAGGGGCAAAATGGGCTGCTGGTCGGGGCTGTGCAGGCATGCCTAGCTAAATGAGTCAGGCGCCACTCCTGCCAACTGCCCCAAAGGCTAACCTGGCACTGCCCACACAGAGTGCTTTTGAAGATAGGCACTGTGTGGAGGTAGAAAGAAAAATCCAACTAGTGAAACTTCTGTTTTCAAAAACATAGCAGTTCCTAAACATGGGGCACTAAAGAGCTTCAAACCTACCTGAAATATCTGACTCCAAGCTCAAGTGAACAGACACATCCCACCATGACACATTTCCAAAAAGCTTCCAATTTTCATTTTGTTGCTACACCATAGAGCAGCCTGTTGTTGGCAACAAATCAATATCATTCCATGCTGAGCTACGCCTGATACTGCCATTCAGTTTCTTACAACCATCTATTAAGCAGGTCAACTGGGAGCTTTGGAGAAAGCCAAGGTGAAAGTTAAAGAGCCAGTTTGGTGTAGTGGTTAAGAGTGTGGACTCAAGTTTGGGAGAACTGGGTTTGATTGCCCACTCCTCCACATGCAGCTGCTGGTGTGACCTTGGGCCAGTCATAAATTCTTTCAGAGCTGTTCTCTCAATGGCAGTTCTCGAGAGAGCTCTCTCAGCCCCACCTACTTCACAAGGTGTCTGTTGTGGGGAGGGGAAGGGGAAGGGATTGTAAGCCTCTGTGAGACTCCTTTGGGTAGTGAAGGGGGAGGGTATAAATCCAATCTCCTTCTCCTCCTTTGACAAAAGGCTGTTAGTTTGAGCACAGGAGCTGTGGGATTAGGTAAGAACAGTCCCAGCCACATTTCTGCTTCCTTTACAAAACTCAGGCAGATCACTGCAGACATTATAAAGCCCCCATCTTTCCTGAAGACAGATTTATCAGGTTGACTGGCAGGCTGAGTCTGCCCACACTTCGCTGTGGGTGGAGTTCAGACAGATGGATGCAGAGACAAGGAATTCCAGAAACCATCATGGAAGCTCACTCACAGGACTGGAGAATGTGCCTAGGGGGAGTACCAGTGTGTAGACTGTTTCTAGATGAGCAACAAGCTAGCTCTCTCCTAATTTTTTTTCAATGATTGGGCAGGAGACAGGATGTCCCCAATCCACCCCCCTCCTGGCACATCACTACAAAATCTATTGGCTATGTAACCCCAACAAAATGTTGCTTGACAAATCTGGATAAACAGACTTTTGATATTACTTGGTCTCTCCAGGATTCTTCATCCAAGAGGTTAACACGTGTCTGGGGCCTGTATGGTCCTGTTTTCTCCGTCTTCTTTTGATCTGCCTGTTCCCCAGCATGTGGTTCATTTTGTTTTAGATTGCAGTTTGTAACATTAGCAGAATACGGCTGATGTCACAACTCTTGTTTTGAGTTCAGCTACATCCATACATGCTTGGTATGTAGTTGTAAATATTAGTGGAGAGGACAGCATAGAGGGCCAAGCAGCCGTCTGCTCAAGTCCCACAACTCTGTAGCTTGCTTTTACAATGCATGTGTGCCAGTGCGCAACTAAGCCATGCAATCTGTGCGCTGCAGGTTCTAAGAAACCTCTGTGTTTGTGTCTGCATAATGTCTGGAGTATTAGCATTGGCACTAGATAGTCCTCCATTCCCAACTGAATATATTTCCAGCTCGTTCTGCTTTCTAAACTAGTGGCCCTTCACAATGCCATCACTCTCTTGTGTTCCATGGTGAGGTTGTGTCCCATTCCCCACACCTACCATGCAGTCACTATCTACTAAGTAAGGACTCAGCTGGCAGGAGACTCACCTAGGCTTCCCAAGTGTGGGTAGAGAAATCCCTGGATATTTGGGGGAAGGGGAGCTTGAGGAGGAGCGTGGGGGTTGGAAGGTGAGGGATCTCAGTAGGGTATAATTAGGATTGCCAGCTCCAGGTTGGGAAATAACTGGAGATTTTGGGTGTGGAGCCTGAGGAGGGTGGGGTTTGGGGAGGGGAGGGACTTCAGTGGGGTGTAGTGCTACAGAGCCCACCTTCCAAAGTGGCCATTTTAAGGCGAACTGATCTATGTCACCTGGAGATCTCCAGCCACCACCTAGAGACTGGCAAACCTGGGTATAATGCCACAGAGTCCAAAGCAGCCATTTTCTTCAGGGGAACTCTGTAGTCTGGGGATCGGTTATAATTTTGGGAGATCCCCCGCCCCCCCCCCCCCCGCCAGGTTCGCAACCCTAGACTCACCAAGTCTTCAGCAACAAAACTATTACTATTTCAAGTAAGGGCCAGCGACAGAACACTAGGAATGAACCTACAAGACATTTTCAACCCACCCTGGCTAAATGCCAGTTTAGGGAGACCAGATGCAAAGGACATTGGATGGCAGGAGGGGGGGAAACTGCAGCAGCCTTTGCAAACAGACCCTTGAATCTGAGCTGCTGTTAGCTTGCAGAACTATGAAGTCCTAGCAGTCTCGAAGCAGTTAATTCAAAAGGTGGCACGAGAACTGGCACGTGTCTTTGCTGATGACCTTTATGAGCACAAACCACTCTAGCGCACACAAGCTCTAGGCAAATACGTGGGGGGAGGGAGAGCTCTGATGTTCCAATAAAAATGATTGCTGGAGTTAGTTTCAGTTTAGCACAGAACATACCTGCAGCTATGTACCACTTGTCCACAGTTTGAGGCCTGAAAACAAAGGCCGCAGGGGGATAGCCGTTCAAAACAATTATAACACAATTTTACTCTTTAATATCTGCCAGTCTTCCAGGGAAATTTGAACATTAGTTAGCTTGGGGTTAAAACAATTCACCCATTAATCCGAATGCTTAATCAAATCAATTAAACACAGATTAAAAATATCAGTTCTTAAACTGGATCGCAATGGAAGCTTTAATTGGAAAGTTCATTTCCAATTGTGGTAAAACTGCCTTTCTTAAAACAGCAAAGCATTTGAGATTATTTCCACCCATGTCACTCCTCAAGCTGCCACAATAGAGTGACCCGTAAATATGTAGTCAAAAGAAACTGTTAATTAAAAGTACCAAGACCATTAACTGTAATGAGAAACTGTAATATCTGTTTTTAAATTACATGACTAATTAATTGCTTGAAGGCAAGATAGCATTGTGGAACATCTCATTAAAGAACTTACGAGGTTGCTGCAGGTGTGCAAAAGAGTATGGAATGATGTGGTTGGAACAGTAATAAGAAGAGCAACCCGTTATCAAAAACTCTTAAATAAACTAGCATTGATTCCAGAAAAGCCAAGATTGCATCAGATGACACAAATAATAACTTTGTATGATTTATAGTTCTAAATCAGCTGGCACCACAATGTCGTTTTATTCTCTTACTCCTCTTTCAAAGTGTATTTTGAAAAATTATCCTTCCTGTCTCCTGCACTTGGGCTTTCTCTGTGTGTTTGTATGTGTGGTTCCACCTCCCACGGTGGCCATTTTGTGTTTAGCCTCTGCCTCCTGTAGCAACCATTTTGTGGCTGTACCCACCACTCTGTGTCAGAATTCCATAGGTGCCTACAGGCTCAAAAACTTTGGGGACTCCTGGATTAGAAATTTACAAAGGGTGTGTTCAGACGGACAGCTAATCCCACCATTATGCCAGCTCAAATTTGATCCTGATCTTTTAAAACCATCCTCACACAACCAGACATCCCCCAGGTGAATTGCCTTACCGTGCGCTGCTTCCGCTGTGGATTGTCTAGATGGCGTCCACTGAATGAGGTGCACGCACGGTGGCTTTAAAAAAACACACAAAAGTTTGCGCATGCGCATAGGCATGATATTGCGTCCTTGGTTAATCGCACCTGCGCAGGATCAAGATTTTCTAAATATGACGTCAGACCATCTCAAACGGGCGCCATTTTTAATTGCATGCTGGAATGATCGGACGGGGGAAAGTCTGGAAGTGGCCCGTCGGAACCGAAAACTCTAGATTTAAAGTAGTATCTTTTTAGTACGGCTCCTAAGCACGGCAAAAACGGGATGCTCACGGAAGACAGACGTTTCCCAGATGTTGATGTCTAGACATTACATTTAAATCCATGATGCACCAGTGCCTCGTGCGGATCTAAAGAGCCATCTAAATGCACCCTAAGATTGTCAATGTGTGTCAAAGGCTGGTCCTATTGCAAATGCATCCAAGTGGTCACTTTGGGGAGCAATAATTTTAGGGATACAAGTGATGTTGCATGAAATCATAAATGTGCACCACAGAATCTCCTGCAATGTTGATTAGGGATTCCAGTCCCCAGGTGGGAGCGGGGGATCCCGTGAGATTTCTGGCTCCCCCTGGCCGCCAGCCAGCTGGCCAGCGGGGGAAAGCCCCGCCCCCAATAATCCTCCACAGCCCCGCTTGCAAAGAGCGGGGACGTGCGTGCTTGCCCTGCAAGTGGCAAACTCGCCGTTTGCAGGGCAGGGTGCGCACAGCGCCCACTTGTTTGAAGCAGGGACCACTGGCTCCTGCCCTGCAAGCAGCGAACTCCTGCTTGCAAGGCAGGCACGCATGGCGCCCGCTCGTTTGAAGCAGGGGCTGCCCGAGCCTACCCTGCAAGTGGTGAACTCACTGCTTGCAGGGCAGGCACGTGCAACACCTGCTCTTTTGAAGCAGTGGCTGCCTGCTCCTGTCCTGCAAGCATCAAGTCCACCACTTGCAGGGCAGGAGAAGGTGGACATTACAAGGATGTGGGAAGTGTTATGTCCTCAGACCACTGCCAGGCGCCAGCCAGAGGCAGCAAAGCTTCGATCCCAAAGACAATAGGAACTAGGCTCCTGAACTTCCAGTAAGGAGCCAATAGGGACATTGGCGGGAAGTTTAAACCCGCCAATAGAACCAAGGGGCGTCCCTCCCCAAATGTATAAAGTTGGCCACCCAGCCGTTAATGTTTGTCCCGTGTGTGAAGTACCAATAAACGCGTCTTCTCCTATGTCGTAGTCCGAGGCCTGATGTATCGAACCAAGTACTTTACAGGAAGCAATTCTTGAATGACACAGCACAGCTGCTTGGGGCAGCAAAATGCCTTGGTCAAGCCCTGTCTCCAAATATGCCCACCGAATTAACTGGGGGGAGGGGCTTTCAGAACGAAAAAAGAAAGTAAAGCAAAGTCCCTAGACCTAGCACACTAGTTATATGCACAAAACTAGGCTTGCCAGTTCCCTGCTGGGGGCGGGGGTTTGCCTGCGTTCAAGGCCCCCGATCCGCCAGCCCGGATCCGGTCGGCTGGGGAACCCCTTATCCCAAAGTGCCACATTCATGTCAACGTGCCTGGTGCAATGATGTCACTCAAAAGTGACATCATCGTGCCAGGCACATTGCAGGGGGGTGCTCTATCGCCTGAGGAAAAACTCTATGGTTTTTCCTCGAATGTGGCCGGCACGATGTGCCCGGCACGATGACATAATTTCCATGCAATGTCATCATATTGAGGATGTCACACACGGTGATGTCACCCTGCCCCCCACTCCTGGAAAGCTCCCTCCCACTCCCCCACCGGCAACAACCTAGGACCTGGCAACCCTAGTCAGGACAGTTCAGCAAATTATCACAGCCAGCGTGGTGTACTGTGGGATGAGGATCTGGAAGATCTAGGTTCAGATCCTCACTCTGCCATGAAAGCTTGTGGGGTGACCCTGAGCCAGTCACACATTCTCAGCATAACCTATCTTACAGTTTGCTGTGACAATAGAATGAAGAAGGGTAGAACGTTCTAAGCTACTTTGGGTTTCCACTGGGGAGAAAAGTGGGGTATAATGAATAAATAATAAATTAATAATGTTTTGAACATTAACAAAATCACATTTAGGGCAGGGAAAATGAGCTATAAGGAAGTGATAAGGGAGGAAAGGATCATACAATGGCTGAAGTTCTTCAGAAATACAAACTAATGTTTCCTGCTTATGTTTTGCTGGCACTTGTTTACTGACAGATGCATCCATACATCCACTGTGTTGTTCACGAGCCAGGACACTGTGAGGTCCCATTGTTGGGAGCAGGAGAGAAAGCTTTAAATACACAGTGCTGGCATACTGTTTCCCTGGCTAGGGTTGCCAACAGGTTTGGAGAAAAGGGTCCTTCTGTTCCTGTAACAAAGGCTTAACACATGGAAATGGGCAGTTGAAGTTTTCATGGTATAAAGGCAAATAAGATTGCCAGGTAAATCACAATCCACCAGGCCTATCAGTCGCTGCTAGCTATGGTGACTAAAGGGAACCTCCACATTCAGAGGCTACCAGTTGCAACAGGCAACATCAAGAGAGGGCCTTGGCCTCTCTGCCCTGTTGTTGGTCCGCCAAGAGTAACTGGTTGGCCATTGTGTGAGACAGGATGCTGGACTAGATGGATCACTGGTCTGATCCAGCACGGCTTTTTTATGCCTCTATTTAAGGGCAGGACATTTGTGAAGCAAAGCACCTATCCTACCATCCCTCCCCCCAAAGGGTTAATGTGAACAGTGTTGGGCCCGGGCTAATTGGCTCTCTGGCCTGCAAGCTCCTTATCGTCCTCATTTCTCATGCGAACCAATGGTTGCCAGTCCCCAGTTCCAGGCAGGGATCCCCCGGTTTTCATGGCTTCAGCCCGCCGCCAGCCAGCCACGTCCCCGACTCAATGATGTCACCCGGAAATGATGTCATCATGTCGGGGACGTTGCATGGGATGCTCTGGTTCTTGTGCACACTCACCCTGGGAACATATAGGGTCTAAACTCTTGTTTTCTTAACACTTTTTAATCCAGGCCAGTTGGCAACCCCAGTTTCCTCCCTCTCTCCCATTAGGACTTTACTATGACAGGTATAAAGTAATGATTCCATAAATGATAATAACTGAGGGAGGTCAAAGAGTTTCACAGAGATCTGTCTTTTCAACATGCTTATACTTTTGCATAGATAGTGAAATGTGGACCACATGCCATAAGTGACCTATGGGGATGTTTTGCTGTTGTGAGCAGGATAACAGTTTTGATCCACTCACAACACCCCTTCCCCATTTAGTATAGTTTGTTTACTGTGTTTCAAATATAATTTTAAGTTTTGAAGAATCTGTTATTCTTTAGCTAGCTGAGTGAGGTTAACAATCTGACTATAGAGACTAACATTCCCTTCTTGATGAGCTTCCCGCTTTAGAAAGGATACAGTGTTCATGGGGAGATTCTTATTTCCCCTTTAGCTTTTGTGGGGACGGGTGAGGAAAGCCAAATGTATAAAGAGATCAGAAAAAATGACAGGTGCCAACAGGCTGTTCCACACTATCCTGCCTCCAACAGCACCTTCTGTGAAACTTAATGGGGAGGAGGTGGTAGTAGAGCAGGAAGACAGAAGATAGATTTTTAGTATAACACTCCAATTGTTAGTCAAATTTGTGTAGAAACCAGCAACTTCTCAGTCAGACCTCTATCTCTGCCCTCTCCACTGTTTGGCCTAAGAGAGCCACTGTAAATCCCAAACCAGAACATCCAGGTTATTTCAAAGAAACTTACAACGCACAAAAGAACAATGAAAGGAAAGAGGAGTTGGAAAGTCAAACTCTAGCTAGCCAGGAACAGAGAACAACACACCGTACATGCCCCCCCACCCCGGGCGAGTGCTATGTTCAGTTTAGTACAGTGGGCAGAGCTCCTCGGCAGATATGGAATGCAGAGAGTAGAATTTGTAATGGACAGAAAGGAAGCCAGCTCTCCCGCAGTGGAAAGTTCCACAAAACACAGCCACGTGGAGAAGACTTCTGATCCAAAGGATCCTTTATTCTACCACCTCACATTTCTGTTTCTCACAGGTGCCTGTATTCTTAAACACTTCCATGTATACATAGGGGAGCTGGAGTTGACAGCTGAGCGGACATGTTTTTAATACAGTTCACAGGATGTGTAAGTGAATCACAAAACAGTTTACTAGAGAAGTGTTTTAAAAATTGCTTTCAAATAAGAGATTTGATTAAACACCAGTCCTGAGTCTTTCGGAGACTAGCAAGATCACATAGCAAAGACTAGTTATGCCCTCAAGACATTTTGATTACCCCTTTGGTCATGCAAGTACAAAGGATGAAAAACAGGCTCCATACACTACACCAAAGGGTACTGGGGGCGGGGGGGGGGGGGTTCCTAATTGTATTTGTGAGAAAATGCCAATTGTATCTGTGAGAACATGCCAAATTCATACATATGAAAAGATCCATATTAAGATGCTGAAAAGCCTCCTGTAAACATGCATGAGAAGAAGAGACCTCCCTCCCCAAACACAAACTTTAGTCATGCTGACTGTGAACAAGAGTGCTTAAAATATGTTAAAGGGGTAACTAATCTGTGCGAAGTGATATCAACACCACCCCTAAAGTGTAGGGTGGTGCTTTGTATTCAACTGTATTAATTGTAAAGAGACAGCCAAGGTATTTATTATCAACGAATTTTTTTAAAAAAATAAAGCAGCAGGATCTTGCAAACATTCCCCTAAATCTCAGGATTAGACCAGACAACTTGCAGTCCATCTGTTCAGGTAATTCTAGATTTGGTCATGTTGTACATATATGAGACAGAAAAGGAAAACCGAGTAACTAGAAGAGGGCTTGACAAGCAGGATGCGTACAGGGCATTGTCTTCAGGTATCTGAAGGTATCAGCCCGACACAGAAAGATGTTGGAACAGGTGGATCAATGTGGTCTGATCTATCAGAAGACTGGGAGAAAGGTAGAATTGTGCAGATTACAGCCTCAACATGCTTTCTCACAAGGTCCCCCACCAAATGCACCACTAGTACAAAAATTATTCATTAACATAAAAGAAGCGGGCAGAATGACCTAGCTACTAGAGCAATAGTTGTTGATTTATTGGTTTTCATACTGCTTCCCAGTACTCCAAAGTGGATGATGCTTACCTTCTGAAAGGAGAAATATCTAAAGGGGGCTTGTGAAATGGCAATAGCCACCCCCATTATTACTATAGTGGGGGATTTGTGTTTAGCACTGCCCTCACAAATCCCAAACAACAGGAGTATCTGATACATGCTACCTTTTACAGAGAACTTGTGATCACATTAGCTGTACTACTGGGGGCAGGGATTCTCACTTACCCATCAACTGAGTATTAAAATATGAATTCTGGGAGGGGAAAAAAAACAAAATTTCCATGTAGATGCACTGTGCATGCTTAGCACTAAACATTTGGTGCTCAGAAAAGCAATCAGGGAAGGCCAAAAGTCAACTGGTGCACTTTGTCCTGGTGACTTTTGTTCTAGGCTGGCAAGGAAGATTTTTCATTCTTATTGACAATATATGTTTTAAGACCTAGTACAAACAGGTAACCAGTCTGGACTGGATGCTCCTCAGCCATAACATTTGAAGGTCTATTGGCCATTAGGTACACTTCCTCAGAAGCAGAGTACATTCACATTCTTCTTGGAGACCGAAATCTTTCTTTTCCATGTTCTCAAGGTAGAAACAGCTGAGGAAGTCATTGGGTGGGGAGAGACCAAGCTGTTCCTTCAGAGTTACAGAAAGCTCCTTTTCCAGATGGCAAGGAAATATGTTACCGGCCTATGAAGTCACCACTCCTTCTGGGATCTGGCTGTTCCAATCCCCAGGATGTGAGCTCAGCAGCATTTTATTTACACAAGGAAGAGGTGGGGTCTTGTCCGTTTCCTCCATCCTTCCGAAAGGGCAGGACACCTCCCAGGAGGGAGGGGAGAGCACTTGGTTCAGCCAACTGACAGAGCTCAGTGCTGTCAACAGTAGCTCTTTTCCCTCAGAACAGAAGATAACACAGGATGTGTACTTTGAAAAGCTTCCTGCTTTTACAGTTTTATTCTGGGTATAAGCTTTCGTGTGTTTGCACACTTCCTCAGATACATTGAAACGAAATCACCGACCATTACATATAGGTAGAGGGTAGGGATGGTGTTGCCAGGAAGAGCTAATTGGAGTTAAGACGCATAAGTAACTGAGCAATAAATATAGCTAAGATTGGATTAAGACAATTGGTAAAGCCTGTGAATAGCAGCAGATTAACATATAGCATAATAAAACAGTTTTTATTATGGCACCTGGTTTTTGGCCACTTTGTGACACCAAATGTTGGACTGGATGGGCCATTGGCTTGATCCAACGTGGCTTCTCTTATGTTCTTAGTTTACAAACAGATATGAGAACTGAATAACATTAGCATGTGTAACGAGATAAGAAACCGATATCTCTGTAAAGCCCTGGGGGTTCCATTGTCCTGAGTGTTGCAATAACTTGTAACTCAGCAATCTCCCATTCTACTCTGTTACTGAAATTATTTTGCAATAAAGCAGCTACTTTGAGGTCCCCCACTGAGTGTCCTGGAAGACTGAAGTGTTCTACAGGCTTCTCAGTTTTGTAATTCTTGATGTCAGATTTGTGTCCATTTATCCTTTGGCTTGTAGGCCCTATGTAGAGAACTGAAAGGCATTGTTGGCATTTAATGGCATATACAATGTTAGGAGATGAGCAAGTGAATGAGTCGGAGTTGGTGTAGTTGATATTGCTAGTTCCAGTGATTGTGTTGTCTGGGTGTATGTGTCAGCAAAGTTGACATCTGGGTTTCTTGCAAACTCTGGTACCAGTGTCCATGCTCAAATTAGATGTTGTATTATTGAGGGCAAGGAGTTGTTTAAGATTAGGGGGCTATCTGTGGGCAAGAAAAGGTTTGCCCCCCAATACTTGTGAAAGAGAACTGTCATTATCCAGTAGAAGCTGCAAGTTGCTGATGATGCATAGAACTGTTTTGAGTTGAGAGCTGTATGTGACTACTAGTGGTGTTCTGTTATTGGCTTTTTTGGGCCCATCTTGCAACAGGTTTTCTCTGGTTTCTTCAGGTTCCTTCAGATCTATGGTACAGCCATGGGCACCCACATGGCCCCAGGGAATGCTAACATCTTTATGGCCAACTTGGAGCAATGCTTCCTAATCTCTTACCCACTCACACCTCTCTTATACCTGTGATACATTGATGATATCTTTATTGTCTGGACATATGGTAAAGAAGCTCTGGACATATTCCACCAGGTATTTAATGACTTTCACCCCACCATCAACCTGACAACGAACCAATCTATGGAAGAAATACATTTTCTAGACGCTACTGTAAAAATACTCAGTGGACACAGAGACTCCACCTTATACCAGAAACCCACTGACCGACAAACATATCTACATGCCTCCAGCTACCATCCTAAACATACCAAACAATCCATTGTATACAGCCAGGTTCTATGCTACAGCCACCTCTGTTCCAATCCTACAGAGACTCTCACCTGATGGATCTACAACAAACCTTTTTGGAACCTGATGAAGTCAAGTAACAGATTAACAAAGCCAGAATGGTATCCAGAGAAAATTTGTTGCAAGATGGGCCCAAAAGAGACAATAACAGAACACCACTAGTATTCACACACAGTTCTCAAATCAAAACAGTTCAACGCATCATCAGCAACTTGCAACCTCTACTGGATAATGACAGTTCTCTTTCACAAGTACCGGAGGGCAAACCTCCCCAGAAACCGAGTTCTGGTTAGCCAATAGCTTTATTTAGCACAAGCTCCTCTTAACACACCTT
This sequence comes from Gekko japonicus, assembly GCF_001447785.1. Classification (NCBI taxonomy): domain Eukaryota; kingdom Metazoa; phylum Chordata; class Lepidosauria; order Squamata; family Gekkonidae; genus Gekko; species Gekko japonicus. The sequence goes on along the minus strand of NW_015175386.1, from coordinate 575,363 downwards.
TTCTAGCACAGAGCATTCTGGGATATCATCTGGTAGTTCAAAAATTGCACCAAAGCCTGTTGAAACGACGGTGTGGGGTAGAGATGACGTGGGATGTATCAACAGAGCCACCAATGAGATGAATACATGTGGAAAGTGGTGATATCAGTCATCACTCATTCTACCCTGAGTTTCCTAACGGATGAAACAATAAACGCTACAATGGAGCTTAGCCACACAATGGCTGCAATCACCACCACTTGGGTTAAATCTATAAATATGCAAGTATGTTGGATATTAAGGGGCTTTAAGCAAAGCATTTGAGGTTCTTATAACAAAAAAGCAGTGTCTTCTGATGAGGCTGAAATGTGAGAGCTACATAAAAATGAAATTACTTCCAAAGAGAAGTTTTAGGAAACGTCAGAGACCTTCCCCCAGACATCAAGGTATGGGGGAAGTGAGGAGCTATGATGAGGACTGGCAGTGTGTGTAGCCAGCCTGAACTGTGTCCCTGATCAAGAAGTACAAACCAATGAAGCATATTAATGAAATCCATGGAGCACAATGCTGACTATGTTGGGCTTCTGGGACATCAGTGTGGGCAGAGAAATAATACATAGAGACTTAGAGAGATTAGGAGAATGAGCAAAGAATAAACAAAAGCAGATTCAGCTTGGGGAAATTGCAAGCTACAGCATCTGGGGAAAAGATAATCCACCAGGAGGATATCGAACAGGAGAAGAGACCATAGAAGCAGAATGCAGAGGAAGAGCAGAAGTAAGTAGAGTGTGTAATGCAATAAAAGGGAAGTTGTCAAAAGGCTAATAATATATATAGTAAATATTAATAATAATAAGCCGCCCAGAGCCTGTTTACAGGGTGGGCGGGGTATAAATATAAGTATGTATTAATATTAATAATAATAATAATAATAATAATAATAATAATATCCCCATCCAGGTTTCTTAGAAGTGAGGCTGCCTCCGTTTAAAAAAATGGGCAGTGGATATGGAAGCTCCTTAGCAACCCGTTTAGACTGCTTCCTATTTCGATCCTATGCCCCCGTGCCTTTAATCATAAGTATTATAAGCAGATGATGATTTCCATACTTCCTTTCCCTAGGTAAGAAAGCTTCAACTGCTTAATTTCTTTCTGTGAAGTCGTGACCCTAGCAGAGCCCCAGCAAATAGGGGCAAGTGGGTGCCACAGAACCATCATAGGGCCCCGGTCAGACGAGAGGTTTTGGGCTGGGAGAGGGACGGATCGGGGGCACAGCAAACAGGCGCGATCCCACAGCAACATCTGGGAAGCATGGCGCGCCTTTTGCCGATCCGTCCCTTCCACCCAAAACCCCGCATCAAAACGACACCACCTACCTAGGTGGTTCTTCGTAAAACGGCGCATCAAGGCCGGCCGTGGGATCGCCGGTGCGTCTTTCCGCCGGCTCATCCCCGGCTCCTGGCCGAACTGCGCATGCTCAGATATGCGCAGTTCGGCAGCCTCCCCTCCCGATCGTCGTTTCCTCCCCGGAATCTGATCGTGCCGGGGATCATCGGTGCCGCAGCTCAGGGGATCCGTGGGATCCCACCGCGGCGTCTCTAATTTGGTGCGGCTTTTAAAAGCTGCGCTTTGCCCACTTTTTTTCCTGCCGTGTGGCAGGGACCATAATGTGGCAATTCAAAGCATCCACTGAGAGAGGGAAGGAGATGCAGAAGCCCCTGATTGGGGAGCAGGGGAAGGGTGGGGAACAGTTCAGGCTCAGCTGTGGATAATCTGGATTTAACTAAATCTATTGATACTATCTATTGAAATATATTTATATTCCTGTGTACTCAATATGTACACAGGACTACAAGGAGTTGTTGCTCAAGAGTTGTTGACAATTAACTTTGCCAAAACAAAAATCCTGAGATTCTCTCAGTCAAGGCATTTGAAGGAACATCCCTGGCAAATTTATGGAGAAACTACTGAAGAAGTTAGTTTAAATATCTTGGTGTTATGTTTAGTTATGATTTATCCTGGAACTCCCATATAAATTGTTATAAGAGAGACCCAAATGACATCAATCACTCTCAAGGAATTTTTTTAATACAAAAGGTGGCCGACTTATCCCGCTTTTGTTAAAGCTATATATATAAAGCCATTATTCTTCCCAAATTGCTCTATGCAGCCCCAGCCTGGGCCAAGGGACCATTGGATCCCCTTGATAAGCTCCAGCAAACTTTCTTCTGTAAGATCCTTTCTCTTCCTCCCAGTGTACTTTCAGCTGACGGTGCGGCTAGAACTTGAGGACTCCCTCAGATTTCAACAACAGCATGGCACCGTGCTATCAAGTTCAGATTATTACTTCATGAACTTAATGCTCTACCATCCCTAATGTAATTAGTAACAGCTGACTCCTGGTTGGGAACTTGGCTCAGCCCAATTGACTCAAAGTTTGCTATATTAAACCTGAGCCTAAACCTGAGAGATTCACTGAAAAAATTCTTGTTAAATGTTCCAGGTCCGCTGCCGCTGGGGCCAGATTCTTGAGACCACAGGCCAGAGCAGGGGATTCCCCACCCTCAAACCTCAGTGGAGCAACAAGCCACGGAGCCAGAACACAGAGCCCCACCAGGAAAACACTTACTGAGCGAGGAAATGAGGAAGACAAGGATGGGGGGTCTGGGCAAGGCTGGGGACTTGGAGGGAGGCCAGGGGCAGCGGAGGGCCAGCCTGACACATGCGGCCACTTTGAAGAGGGCTAGGGAACAGCCCCCGAGCCAGGGTTTTTTGGAGGGTGCTAATTAAATTACATTTAAATGTGTGCCCCAGGGAAACTGGGGGAATTGCAATTGGCTCCAAATGATTCTCTCTCTCTCTTTCTAGTGCCCTGCCAATTTTCAGCTATAAATCTGAATCCCCACAGTGAGACCCCATTCTGTTGGAGATGGGGAGGAGCAAAGCATTGCAATTGAAGTGTTAAAACAAATTAGAGATTGAGCTTGCTTCCAAAAGTGTGACTCCTTAGGCGGGGCTTTGTTTATCAGGGAAGCCTGAAGTGCTGTGGCCCCTTCTCCAGCGCCACTGAAGCCTTGGTTTATTGGGGAAGCGCTTCCTGTTCCTTTCCAGGGGCTCCCACCAGCCGCACTTCCACCAGCCGCACTTGCACCAGCCTGCTTGGTCAGCCTTGTGCTCTGCTTGCCTTTCTCCCCTGGGTGCTGGAGCAGCAGCTGCCCAGTGGCATGAAGAGCCCACAGCTGCGGAGAAAGGAAGAGGTGGCAGCAGCAAGCACAGCCCAGACAAGGAGCCCATCCAGTGAGCTCTGAGCGGCTGGAACAGCTGTGCCAGAACTACGGCTTGCCCAAGGTCATCCAGCAGGTGCAAGTGGAGGAGTGGGGAATCAAACCCGGTTCTCCCAGATTAGAGTCCGCGCACTTAACCACGACACCAAACGTGATCAGACGCAAACATCTGCCCAGCATCCCACACCCATCGGCAACCCGTTTTGCTCTGCCACAGAAGCAGAGTAAAAAGACACTGGGGAAAGTCCAGTAGCAAATGGGTTGCTACGGGCAGGGGTCATTTCGTAGAAAAAGAGCTAGGGGAACTCATTAGCATAACTCATTAGCATATGCCACACCCCCTGACATCACCGGAAGAGTGTCATAAGGCCACACCCCCTGACATCACCGGAAATGTGTCATAAGCCCACACACCCCGCCCCCAACGGTCCTGGCCGGACGCAGGGAGGAAGCAACTTACCCTCCCTCTTCTCCTGCCTCCTCCTGGCTGAATGAGGGCCAGAAGAGGGGCGGCCGGAAGCAGGGGGCGGGGCTTCGTCATGTGCCCCCCCGTACCTCACCCAGGGGAACTGCGTTCCCCCGCGTTCCCCCCCAAAATGACCTCTGGCTACGGGCCATAGACGGACTTTCCCCTGTGTGATCGCTCCAGCGCTCTCTCATGGCGTTGGGATGGTCTGATCAGGCCATCCTGACTCCGTGTCATTGTCCCCCCCTCTCAGTATGCGCATCATCCCATACTGCAGTAGGAAGCCCTCAGTGTGGAGATGCGATTCATTGATCCTCCGTTTAAGCGATTCGAAAACAAACAGCAAAAAAACCCCACCCCAACTCACCCCAACTCAGCTTTCTCGGGGTCAATTTGTTATGTTTATCAACCTACAACTATCTTTATTTGTTTGTAACAAATACAACACGTTGGAGATACGAAAGAAATAAGAGAAAACTGTGCCAGCCTCATGGTTGGGAAATCCTGGGAGGAATGGCACCTGAGAGCAGCCAGGTTTGCAGAGGAGAAAGACTTCAGCAGGGTATAATGCCCTAGACACCCACCCCACCCCCCACCCTCCAAAAGTGCCATTTGCTCCAGGGGAACTGATTTCTGTTGTCTGGAGATATTTATAATGTCAGGAGAGTGCCAGAGCCCACTTGGAGGTTGGCAACCCAGCCTTTATGTACTACTTTAAGAGGGTTCAAGGCATGCCTGACCTCTGGAACAGTCCCTCTCTTGAAGGTCTTGCCATCTAAATGAGATCTGACTAAAGGGGAAGAGTAAAGAGGGAAGTGGGGGGGGGGGTGAAGCAGCTTTGCCATTGGTCACCCAGATCATCACTAGCAGCTAAGCATAGCTTGTCTTAAGCTTTTTCTCTTCCTTTTCCCATACTCTAGAAGTGTCTGAAAATTCAAAACCAATCTCCCTATAGCCAGGAGTGGGATAATGAATTGTCTGGGATTGTGAAGCAAACCTGGAGCCGCTGATCCTATTTAGTTGCATTACTTATTGCTGGGATTGTCAAGCAGGAACTATTAAAAAAATACTACACAGATGCCTGTCTTGAACTTTGACCCAATTGAGAGGCTTATCTTTCAAACGACTGCTATAGCTCAGAAATGAATAGCTAAAATCCTCTCAGGGTGTACACCTTTGTCCATTCAATAGAAAGAAAAAGAAGGGTAGGACAAATTTCCCTCCCACTCATTTCCCCTGATGAAGACATTTTCCCAGGAAAAGTTCATTTTAAGGAGGCATCGGTTCACAAAATAGGCCTTGCAGAGACTTCCTTGAGGATTCATGATGCTGCTCCTACCATACTCCCCGCAGCCCTCCCTGTCCAAACCGCTCCCTGACTGATTCTCCATCAGCAACAGCACCACAAGAGAGGTATCACACACAATCAGTACTTGCATGTGTCATGTTTGAAGTGTTGACGTGTCATCCTCTAGACATCACGGTCCCACCATTTTTGTAATACTCAGTTCTGAAAAGATCTACAATGGTTTACTACATTTTCTGCCTTTTTGTATAATTAGTACTGGTTTAGAAATCAGGCCAGAACTTTTAAAAAAAACAAACTTCTTCCTGTTCCGCCAGTTCATCCTAAAGCAGTAAATGGACCTGTCCAAAAATGTGAATGCTGTCAGTCTCACTTCCATGGATTTGGAGGAGTGCAAAGTGCAAAAATAGTGGGCTGTTCCCTGAGAATTTGTGGCTGTAGTGGCGAAAGAAAAACATAAAATTAAAAGGACACAGGATTAGATGTAACGAATCTCATCTCTAAATGAAAACAGGCAATTTAGAGGTTATTCCTCCTGAGACCCATTAGATAACCCCCAATTAGGGTTGCCAACCTCCAGGTAAGGCTTAGAAATTTCCCAGGCCCCGGTCACACGGGAGGATTTGCCCCGCAAAACAGACGGGTTGAGGGTGCATCAAACGGGCGCGATCATACCACACGCACCCATCCCCGATCCGTCCCTTCGGCCCGAAAACGTGCATTGAAAAGGTACCGGCAACAGAGCACTACCTTCTGGATGACGCGCGGCAACTCCAGGCGTCTGATCAGGGAAGCACTGGTAGCCCCACACATGCGTACAAATGCGCAACGTCCGTTTTGCCACACTACGTCTGATCGCCTGCCAAAGGCCGGAGCACGGAGCCACAGGGGCGCGTCGGATCACACTGCCTCGGTTCTTTTTGCTCCGGCTCTAATTTGCCTCCCTTCAGTGGTGCAGTATCCCGCTTGTGTGACCGGGACCCCAGAACTGCAACTTCTCCAGACTACAGAGATCCTTTTCCCTGGAGAAAATGGCTACTTTGGTGAGCAGGCTCTATGACATTATACTCCATTGCCCCAACCCTGCCCTCCACAGTCTTCACCCCCGAAACCTCCAAAAATTTCCCAACCCAGAGTTGACAAGCCTACCCTCAATATACTCAGACGTTGCTGGGGAGTAAGTTGCAAATTGGGAGGGAAGGCGGCCTGGTCTAGCCCCAGTCTCATCAGATCTTGGAAGGTAAGCAGGGTTGACACTTGGATGGGAGACAGGCAGGCCATGGCAAACCATCTCTGCTTCTCATTTGCCCTGAAAGCCCTTGCTGGGGTCACCCATAAGTCAGTGGCAACTTGACAGCACACAGACATGTAAGTTTCCAACTGGCCAGGAAAAACTGTTCCATTCCTTTAACGGATCTTTAATATGCAGCTAGAGGGACCAGTTGAAAAGCTGGCAACTCTACTGGGGAAAGCAAATGATGGATCTGAATCACAAATCCAGATCTGAATACCCCAACTAGCCAGGGAGTTCTCTGCTACATGGGACACGCAGAACGTTTTTATGAACATCAAGCAGATTATTTTGCCCTAGACTTCTAAAACTGTATGAGTTAATTTTGGGACAACAGGAGGATTGAATGATAACCTTTTAATCAAATAATTTGAAGTCTGTATATAGGAAGAGATAACAATGGGACTAAGGAAGCTGGATCATATATTCTTTTAAAAATCCCATTACTGCACTGCAAACATGTAATGGGAGGAAAAGGAAGGAGAATAGATGAGTGTGAAAAAAGCCTTCTGCTGCTTTTTTCGTTCCTCATGGACCTGGACAGGTGAAAAGAGAGAGAAACCCCTCTCTGATAGAGTAGTAAAGCCACAAAAAATTGGAAAGAAAAAAGATTAACCAACAAGGGGAAAAACACAGAATTCCCCTGCAATTAGGGAGATGCCCTGAGATGGTCCTGGAGTCTTTAAAAGCTCCAAGGTACCAAGAAGGGATCAATTCACTGTGCCTTCTGCCCTGCTTGTTCCTAGGGTTGCCAAGTCCCCCTGGGGGGTGGGGAAAACCCCGCTTGAGAGGCCCATTCCCCACCGGCAGGGATTGGGCCGCCGGGGGGAACTCCACCCCCAAAGCATGCGACGTGCTGGGCATGAACACTGGGCATGACGTAATCGTGTTGGGCACACTGCGGGAGGACGCTCTATCATCCGAGGGAAAACTCTATGGTTTTCCCTCGGATTATTGTGGCCCCGCCCCCCAACGTGCCCGACACTATTACGTCACTTCCGGGTGACGTGATCGTGGCGCACGTGCCAGGAGACTCCAGGAGACGTCCAGGACTCCCCCCGCTATTCCCGAGGTAGGACTTGGCAACCCTACTTGTTCCTCACTTTCTAGAACAAGCAGCGTTCTGCAAGGTGGAAGAAATGAAGATGCAGGAGCCACAGATTTCACAACCTCCCACTGCATCAGAAGAAGGGTTCCTTGGAGCTTTTAAAGAGAGAGGCACCCTCTTTAGGTGTGAAGAATTGGCAATCTGACCCACAATACATACGTCTGAAAGACAGGAGATGGGTAGGGAAGGGACTGCAATCATCATGAAGTGCAGTTTTTTCCTTTTAATTCTGGCAAATATTTCCATAGCCCAGAGGACTGATCCGACTCTGGGGTTCATTATCACTGGAGGACCTATGACCTCCACATCTTTGGGTAATATCGGCTGCGATCACACATACTACATAATCCACTTTTGAATCAGATGTTGCTAGTTCACACGGTTGGAAAGTGCATTGAAAGTGGATTATTTGGTGTGTGTGATCGCAGCCATTTGGACCTTTCCTTAGTCCCAACTGGAATATAAGAGCAAGTGCAGTATAGTGATTAGACTGAATGTTGGACTAAGATCTAGAAGACCCAAATTGAAATCTCCCACTCTGCCATGGAAACTCAGTGGGAGACCTTGGGCCATTCTTTCACTCAATCTCTCAACCTAACCTACCTCACGGGGTTTCTGTTGCTAGGGTAAAATGGATGAGGGGAGAACCGATGTTGTAAATCACTCTGGAGAGAAAGGCAGGGTATTGATATTTAAATAAATAATTTAACTGGTATTTGAACCTTTCATTAGTCTCAACTGGGAAATGTAGGTCAGCTACATCATACTTCATAGCTTTCTTACAAGAACAATGGTCTTTGATTCCTCTCAGAGGCGCTTTGTTCTCTTGCCATATCCAGACTAACATTATGCTTCCCACCACCTTCTGGGACTCACCTTCTCACTGCTACTCCCCCCCCCCCGTTAAAACACCTGTTTGCCTGGTAGTGGAAGGAAATGGATTTATTAGCTCCTCTTTTTGTTCAGCAGCCATCACCTTATGTTCCATATGCCATGATACAAATTGTCCATTTGAATAAAGCATTACGTAGGGCTGACAGATGCTCGAGACCTTCTTGGGGACAATGGTGGGGGTATGAAGAGAAACTTCCCCATCAGTGGCCCATAAAGCAGCAGACTTGCACAACAGGTGAACTAAAGCACTTGCAGTAGGCACAGGTAGTAAGAACCAATGTTCCCTCTAAGCTGTGGAGTCTTGTGAGCAAAAATTCTACTTTGTGAGCTACTGGCATTAAAGTTGTGAGCGAGCGATTTGGCTACTGCTTAAATTAGTTTGCTCTGGAGCCCTCCTTCCAGAGCGAAGACAAAAATGTGTGAGCTGGAGGCTAAAAAACTGTGAGCTAGCTCACACTGATTCGGCTTAGAGGGAAAACTGGTAGGAACACCTGGACTATTACTCTCTCATCCCACCCCATCCTTGACTTAATATTACTGACTGCTGGTTGACTCAGGCAACCATACTTGCTTGTAAAAATGGAGACTGAGTTTTAAAATTCAGTCAAATCTCTGGGATTTTGGGACTGATACAAAGTGGGCAGACTACTCAAGGGGGAATGGCTGGCATTGTTCTCTACCTCATCTTTCACTAGATATTTCTTTCTTACTCGCTTGGACCTTTGGTGCCCCTGCCCTCTCGATCTACCTGTCCCATCTGCCTAAGCTGTTTCCAGACTACAGCACACCCCATTCCATCTTGGTGTTTGGTGTAGTGGTTAAGTGCGTGGACTAGGCTTGCCAAATCCCCCCAGGGGGTGGGGAAACCCCCGCCCCAGAGGCCCGTTTCCCGCTGGTGGCGAATCGGGCCCCGGGGGGAACCCCACCCCGATGTGCACGTCACCCGGAAGTGATGTGACGACGCCAGGCACGCTGGGGGCGGGGCTACGGTCATCCGAGGGAAAACTCTATGGTTTTCCCTCAGATGGTCGTGGCCCCACCCCCAGCGTGCCCAGCGTCGTCACGTCACTTCTGGGTGGCGCGTGCACGCGCACTCCAGCCGCCAGCCGGGAGTCCCCTGCTGCAGCTAAAAAAGCACTTGGCAACCCTAGCGTGGACTCTGATCTGGGAGAACCAGGTTTGATTCCCCACTCCTCCACTTGCAGCTTCTGGATGACCTTGGGCAAGCCATAGTTCTGTCAGAGTTGTCCTTGAAAGGGCAGTTTCTCTCAGAGCTCTCTCAGCCCTCACAGGGTGTGTGTTGTGGAGAGGGGAAGGGAAAGGAGTTTGTAAGCTGCTCTGAGACTCCAGGTGAAGGGCGGGGTATAAATCCAATCTCCCCCTCCTCCTCCTCCTTCTGTTGCCTGATGCAAGCCCTGTGTCTTTGACCAGAGCTGCTCTTATGTTTCAGCAGAGATCTAGGGGAACTCCTTTGTTTCTTTTGTGCAGCTATGCTGGCCCACCATAAATCTTCTCAAAGAACCCTGCATGTCAGCAGCAGAGGGGTCACTGATGCCCTTAAGAGGCACTGAGTCTCCTGCTTTCGTGATATCAGTACATTTCAGGAAGTGTCACAATCTACTCAAAAGTGCCCATTCAGTATGCCCCACAGATAACAATTACCTCATAGAAGGAGCCTGTCCAGATCTTGGCTCTGAACAGCACTCTCCAGTGCTATTCAGATAGGTCATCCCATCTAACAATCTTCCTCACCAGCAATATCTGCATGCTAACTATCTTGTGTCCATGTTGATCCAGTAAAGTTTACTCTTAACCACAGCATTGACTAATAGTCCTAAATAGCCACTGCCAAGGATGCTTTAAAAAAATACTGCACAAACATGCACACTAATAGTGGGGAAACTGGAGCAGGAGCAGCCTTTGAGAGGCTAAGAAAGGTGCAAGAGCACTGACGATGGGAGGAGAAAGAAAGGGAAGGGGGATAAGCCTGCGCTTAGTGAGATGCATTTATTTATTTATGGCAGTTTTATCCTGATTCCTGTGCTTCCTCTAAGACACTCAGGACAGTATATATGATCCTTCCCGCTTCCATTTCATCCTCACAACAACCCTGTGAGGTGGGGTAGGTTGAGAGAGAATGACTGGCCAAATGACACACAGTAAATTTCAAGCCAAGCGGGGATTTGAATCAGCCCCCACCCCACCCCAGTCTAGTCTGAACACTCTAACCACTACACCACATTAATTGGCCTGATGTGGCCTTCAGGCTGCCTGTTGAGGAACAGTTTTATGGTTCCCATATTTCCTGACACTAAAACACACATCTAACCATCCTCTTCCTGCAGTTATCTTAAAATTTCTCCTGAGGAAGCGCCTAGGAAGTGAAGGCACAACCAAGCTCCTTCCAGAGCAAGGAGAGAGGATCTCAGTGCTGCTGCAGAGCCAGAAGAGCTGGACTGAAGGAAAGAGCCACATGCATGAGCAACAGTTGGGCAGTGGAGAGGTGGAAGGTGACCAGGAAATAGAGAGAGAAAGAAAGAGAGAAGAGACAGAAAATGGAGAGGTGAGATAGGTACATCTCAGAACAGCACTGAGCACATCAGAACTTTTTCCAAACTATAATGCAGCAGCAAGAGAAATGTGCCACCTCCATGCCCTCATGCTCAAAACTAGTAGCAAGCCTGACTCCTAACATACGGTGTTGAACTCATTTGTTATGAGGGCCGGATCTGACATAAATGTCAAGTTGTCGGGCAGGGCCACGTGTGCCATAAGATGTACTGGGGAACCAACAAAAGCCCCAATAAATGTATTTAATCACATGTAAGACTAGGTTTTTTCCAAGAGACACCATAAAACTGGGGGTGGGTGGGGTGGGATCTTACATTTCTATACAAATTAGTTACTTTTTGTATATATAGCACTTTTAAGAGATGTAATCTTCCTTGCAAGTAAATAATGTCGTTTTCAGCACCCCTCCCTCCATATGCCCGGCCTCAGCAGCTGACCACAGCTAGGATCCAATCTGTCTCTTGCTCCTTGTTTCCTCACTTCCCCCATCCTACTTCTGAGGATCTCGAGGAGGCACACTGGACTCCTCCCTACCACTACCCCATCCCCACCACTACCACCAACCCTGTGAGGTGGGTCAGACTGAGCGACTGGCCCTTGGTGATCCAGACGACAGGGTCCTGGCTCAGGAGGAGGGGGGGTCTGAATCTGGCTCCTGTGACCCCTTTTCCCTCACAGGCTGAGAACTGGTGGGGGGGAGAGAAGGGAGGTCACTGTCTCCCAGCTGTCCCAACACTCACTCTGCCTCCCGCCTCCACGGCTGTTCAGGCATACAGCAGTGACAGCCGTGCCCCTTTCCCCCTTCTCACCTCCACTTGCTCCTGAGGCTGGGATGTCTTTCCCCTCAGAGCAGCACACACAAGACAGCCCATTCGCTTCCCAATCCATGCGCTATGCCTCCTCTTCCCTCACTGGCCCTAGCCCTTCCCTCACTGGCCGCTCCGCACACCGGCCACTTAGCTTGCCCCCCCCCTGTAGTGGGTTCACCAATCCTTGCTGAGCTGCGGGTCGGAGGAGGCAGGAGGGAAAAAACACCACACCTCCTCTTTTTCTGTCTTTGCTGCCATTTCCCCACACTATTTTACCTCAGCCTTTTGGCCTCACCTCTAGGCTGTATCCATTTCCTTTCTATTTCTTGACAGCTTCGATCACACATCCCTCGCCATGTGAGCCCGCTCACCAACGCCACCCAAGTAGCCTCCTGCCTTCCTTCCCTTGCACCAGTTGCTTGCAGGCTGAATAAGAGCCCTGCCTTCCCCCCCCCCCCCCCATGTTTGACACCCTTGATTAACAGGCCAGCATTGACTATTTGTTCTGTCTGTTCAGGCACTGTGGGGAAAGACAAGGACCTGCAAAGAAATCAGCAAACTTCTGGCAGACATTATATGCTATGAAGAATTTTATCAATCAGGACCACCATCCTTATTTCAATGATAAGAGAACACCGATAACTGAGTAACTGGAAGATTATTTGTTTATTTTACACCCTGATTTTCTACCCAGAGGGGGTCCAAGATGGCTCTCAGTATCATTCTCCCCACCTCCATTTTATCCTCACAACAACAAACCTGTGAGGTAGGTCAGGGAGAAAGAGAGAGAGAGAGAGAGAGAGAATGATTGGCCCAGGGTAACTCAGCAAGCTTACATGGCAGATTGGGGACTCAAACCTAGGTCTCCCATATCCTTGTCTGACCACTACAGCACATTGGTTTCCTGATTAAACCAGCCCCTTCTTAATTACTAATCCTCACATAGGCCAGCCAGCCTGCAGAGAACACGGTCTCCCTGTAACTGATCACATACTGCCATTCTATGGGGACATTTTTAAAAAACCCTCTGAAGTCCACAGACCTCACCATGACCCTTGCCATCTTCTCTGGCCTATAGCTGCCTTTCCTCCAAGCCAAAAGGGTTGTGGGGCTCAAGCAGGGACTTGCCTGACTTCATATATTCCTTGCCAGGAATCTGATCTGTTTATAGTTCAAGGGAAGTCACATTATCAGGCTTTGAGAATGGTGGCAGCAAGCTTTGTCTAGGAGGAGTTTGTTGCTGGTATGGCAGAGAGCTGAATCCGAGTTTGACTTTAAGGGTATCATAAAGGAGCAAGACAATTCTGTAGTTAACTCCAGAACTGTACAGCTTATACAAGGGGAGAAGGAATTATTTAGAGGACAAAGCACTGATTTGGATGTTTTAAGGGCTGTGTGTTCTTCCTGGTCTCCAGCACTTCAGGCAGCAGTGTGTGATCACATTTCTGAAAGCTCTTCCCCATAAAATAAATAAAGCCTCGCATGTAGAAAGCTAGCACAGTAGGGGTTTATAAGATAGTTTTCTATTTGCAGGGAATTTGGCTTTGCAGCTACTGTTGGGTTAAAAAATCCCTCTTTGTTCCTTCCTTGTCTCTCTCCATTGCCTTCTCCACTGTTAATTTAGAATGTTAGCTCCTTGTCGGGTTTGACATTTTTTTTTAAATTATGGCATGTTGTCCAGTGCTATGTGCATTGAATTATGCTGTCTATAAATGGATAAACCAGAGCAGACAACAGAGCATTTGCAGCTTTCAAGGCAAACACTCGTCTGTTTTAAGCAGAAAAGAGAATTGGTTGGCAAGGTTAGAGGCAGAGCAAAAATTCCTCTCTTGAATGTCTGGAGAGCCAATTACACCATTGGGAGGAGCCAGAGGCAGCTATCTACTCCCACACCTGAGAAGGAAGAAGCCACCCTTTGCAGATCTAACTGCAGAGAAAGAAATGGGGCATGAACTCGGCCCTTTCTGGATGCTGGGATGGTGGTCCTGAAATGCGGTGGTACACATGCTTTCTAACTAAGCAAAAATGAAAGAGAGATCAAAATGACAGGAGGAGAAAAACGTTCTCTGCAAAGCCTTCCTTGCCCAAGGTTCAGACTCACTGAAAACAACTACAAAAATGCAGACCTCCCCCCAAACACTGCTCCATGTGTATGCCAGCAAGTGGTGCTAAATATAGACAAGGAAACAGATGCTCTAAGACACAAAGCTATGAGGTTATGAAGAAGAAAAAGAACATTAACTCACAAAACTGGCAGCCATGTATGAGGAAATGATATGCACCTTTCCTAGGGCTGGGTGAGCGCATGAAGGAATACATCACAGTGCACATGCAACCTGCATGTGCAGATTGGTCGCTGTGGCTTTTTCTAGGAATTTCCATGCATCATCATGCTTGACTAAATTATCTGCTCTAAAATGTGACCTGTTGCCAAATGGGCAGCAATTGCAGACAATTATTTCTAGGCCTCTGGATCAACACTGTGTATACTTTAACCATGATGTCTGCTGAACTCTGATGCACTGAACACAGCCAAGGAGGCGAGAAATTGGCTATCCTTTTTCCAAGGGAGGGATACTAGGTCTGTGCTATAGACCTTTTGCTACAGGCAGGATTAAACTGCCCTTTGTAGGGTAACCATAACTTAGATCCCCAATCACGTTTTCCATTTATGTCACATTTAGCACTGGCAGAAACCTCTGTATTATAGTCCATGTGAACAGATATCTGTTCACAGGGGTCATTTCGTAGAAAAAGAGCTGCAAGAGCTCATTAGCATAACTTATTAGCATAACTTATTAGCATATGCCACACCCCCTTACATCACCAGAAGTGTGCACCAGCCCCTCTGACAGGCAGAAGCACCTGGGATCCATTCTTTCCCCCCTCTCCCTTCCCTTCACCTCCAAGTCGGGCGAAGGAAAAGGGGAGGGGGAGGATCTCAGGTGCTTCTGCCTGACAGAGGTGCTGGCGTGTCCACAGCCAGCCTGGGTGAATTATAGAATCATAGACTCATAGAGTGGGAAGGGACCTCCAGGGTCATCTAGTCCAACCCCCTGCACAATGCAGGAAATTCACCAATACCCCCCACACACCCCAGTGACCCCTATTCCACGCCCAGAATATGATTAAAAAAAACCTCCAGGATCACTGGGGGCCAAACTGGCCTGGAGAAAAATTGGTTCCTGGCCCCAAAGTGGCGATCAGCATTTCCCTGGGCGTGTAAGAAAGGGCCACAAGAACTAAGCACTGATGCAACCCTTCCTGCTCTACCTCTCGTGATTTGCCTAAGTTCACACAATCAGCATTATGATCCTTTTAAAGTTGAAAACATGATATAAATGCAAAGGACTATTTGTAAGATTATCTGTAAGACACAAGACCAAGACGCATCTCACTTCTGGCAATCACTTGGAGAGACCCTATCACTCAGCTTCCATTGCCCCACACACACCCCACACTGGAATAAGAACATAATATCAGGCCATACCACATTGCAATAAAGCCCCTACAACTGTATACAGAAATACTGAGCTTCCCAACCATTTGCCACAACTAGCCCACCACACAACCAGGATCAAGACTCCTAAGTGGACCAACAGACAGGCATACACTCATTTGAGAAACTAAGTATTACATTGCAACACCTCTGGAACATTACAGATCAGTAGAGGCAGCACTGCACAGTGGTCAGAGTTGCACATTGATGTGGGGAGACCCAGGTTTGTATTCTCACTCTGCTGGCTGAGTGACCCCGGGCCAAATCTCCCCTTCTCTACCTAACCTACCCCACAGGGTTGTTGTGAGGATGAAATGGAGACTCATGGGCAGGGTCCCCAGCTTCCCTGGCAGGAACACTATGTTAAGAAATCTCTCACAATTATGCAGCCATAGCAGGCAGGAGGGAAGGAGGCGAATACCTCCAGCGCCAGAGACTAGTAGAGGAAGAGTGAAACTTTGGGGACGCACCCGTGCACCAGAGGTGCCAATCCGCCTCCCAAGACTGCTCCAGGTGCTCCGGCCTGAGGGCTGCTGGGGACGGGGCTCAAGTGCTCATTACTTGTGGAGCTGAGGCTCAATGTCTCCAGCTGCTCCGCCACCTTCCCTTCCCATGGTTTGCTCAGGGAGCCTGAGCAAGCGGGCTGCTGGAGGGAAGGAGAGGTGGTTTAAACCACCTTCCCTTCCCTTGCTCAGGATCCCCGTGGCTGCAGAGAGCCCGAGCTAGCCGGCTGCTAGAGGGATGTGCATTCGGTTAGTCTGAACCGAATGCACCCCCGAAAATGGCCCATCCGGGCCCCTTTCAGGCTGCTGCGGGCCGAATCAGATTCTCTGATCTGCATTGGCTTCCTGCAGTTCGGCCCCATTATATCCTATGGGCCATTGAAGTCAATGGCAAAAACATGGGAGAGAGGGGGTTTGAGAGAGAGGCTCCAAAATCGCAGGGTAGCTGCTGGCGCCTCTCCCCAAGATACCTGTCATGTTTCAGGAACATTGAACCAGGGGGTCCAATTCTACGGGCCCCCAAACAGGTTGCCCCCATCCCCTCCATTGTTCTCTATGGTGGGGACGGGGCTCAAGTGCTCATTACTTGTGGAGCTGAGGCTCAATGTCTCCAGCTGCTCCGCCACCTTCCCTTCCCATGGTTTGCTCAGGGAGCCTGAGCAAGCGGGCTGCTGGAGGGAAGGAGAGGTGGTTTAAACCACCTTCCCTTCCCTTGCTCAGGATCCCCGTGGCTGCAGAGAGCCCGAGCTAGCCGGCTGCTAGAGGGATGTGCATTCGGTTAGTCTGAACCGAATGCACCCCTGAAAATGGCCCATCCGGGCCCCTTTCAGGCTGCTGCGGGCCGAATCAGATTCTCTGATCTGCATTGGCTTCCTGCAGTTCGGCCCCATTATATCCTATGGGCCATTGAAGTCAATGGCAAAAACATGGGAGAGAGGGGGTTTGAGAGAGAGGCTCCAAAATCGCAGGGTAGCTGCTGGCGCCTCTCCCCAAGATACCTGTCATGTTTCAGGAACATTGAACCAGGGGGTCCAATTCTACGGGCCCCCAAACAGGTTGCCCCCATCCCCTCCATTGTTCTCTATGGTGGGAAAAAAGTTACATGAGAGGTGGAATTTGCCCCTACGAGTCCAAGGCCACCACCGTGGGAGTCAGGGTGGCAAGGGAATGTTTCGCCCCGCCCCTCCCCCAGTGGGGGAGAACCGCAACGGTGGCCATAACCTTTTAAAGAGCCCCTCCCGAGAGCTGCAGGAGCCAGAATGACCTCACACGCAAGAGATGGAATTTGCTCCTACGAGTCCAAGGCCACCACCCCGGGGCTCAGGGAGGCGGGGGAACGTTTCGCCCCTCCACCGTGTCCCAACTGATGGCTGGTAGGAGCAGGGGGCGGGGCTTATGTGCCCACCCCCTGGGCTCCTGACTGGCGGAGCGGTGCTTCGAGGCGCTCTGGCAGGAACTGAGGGTAGTACTTGGCCAGGCACAGAAGCATGGGCTCTTGAATAAAATTTTTGTTCTTTTTAAAAAGCAAACTTCTAGCCTTATTGCAATACAATAATAAAAAGATGACTGAATGGGGCAAATTGTTAGAATTCAAGTTTGATTTTTGATTCAACCATTTTCAAATTTATGTACATTTAATTAAAATATTTATATGTCCTGAGTATCTAAGGAACCAAATTTACTTTTGAAATCCATCTTTTATTTAAAAAAGAGCTTTGATTTTTATTGAATTTAAAGGGTATAATGTTATGCATCAGCTCACCAAATTCAGCACATTATACCTACTTTAGGAGAACTTTCCTCATCAAATTAATTTGAGCTCTATTTCCCCAGCTTCCTTTTCCTCTCTCCCCTTAGTTGTTTCTGCTCATTGTCCTCCCATTTCACAACTTCCATTTCTTTTGCCCTTTACTATTCCAGTCCTGACAAAAATAACCCAAATTCTGGCCACAGGTTGTTGAACTGCGAAAATTGGAGGAGACTCGGTTGGTACAGATTGGCCCACCTTGACTTTAGGAAAAATCTTCTGGGACCTCAGCTCCAGTCCTGGTCATTAAAGCAGTAGCTATCACATAAACATTTCCCCAATGTTCCCACGTGAAAATGCATGTTTTTGTCAGAGATGTAAAAACTGAGATATACAAGTCATTACAGGATGACTGGGAATCTTTAACCCAACAGATGGATAACAATTTAACTCGTTTTTTTGTGGAAGGGTAGAAGAGCTACATCAAAGCAGTTGATGTCAAGGTCTTGACAGCTGATGCCAAGAGCAGTGGGGTGGCAGCAGAAGTCAATGGCAGAATGTGGGAGTAAATGAACATGGAACACGATGAGCTACATTTCATTAAAGAGTGTCAGCCAAGTTATATGCAGCTCTGTGGACCGGCGATCAGATCCCCAGACACGTCATTAGCTGCAAAAAGTAGACACAAGGCAGCTTGATATGGATTGGGGACAAGACACTGGGGAAGAGTTTCTTCTTTTTAAACTCTTCATCCCACACTCCTTCTTCAATAGAATCCCCTCCCCCTGATCTGCATTAACACAGGGGAAAAGGCACAATCCATATCCCTCCCCCCTACTCAAACTTGAACTTAAAGCGGACTGGGGGACATTTTCAGTTGGGGAAACAGTACAGGGGGATAGCCAGCATCCTCTTTACCAGCACTACAGTCCAAGCCATATAACCACCCCCAGCAACTGCTTATTAACGGCATTTTTGGAGATGTATTTCTGGATCTCCAATGGCACAGGTAGTTGACGCTTAATTAAGCTGCCTCAGAAGGGTTTTAACACATTAGTGAGCAAACCCTTTTCAGCTGATTTAAGGAGAATACAGGATTCTTGAGGATTGACTGGTACAAACAGTATGAAATTGGTGATGCTTCTGGGCCACTCTGGCTATAGCAGGTTTCCCTATCTTATGGCTATTTTATGTTACTTTTACTTGTAAGGTGCCTTAACCATGAGTCTGGAGAGGCAGCATAATTTTTCCCCCATAAATAAATAAATAAATAGGTGATCAGTGTCCGAATTATGTGATGGTTTAGAAAAACCGTACTTCCACATCACTTACAACATGATGTAACACAAACTATGGAAGAAAGCTCTCACATGAAAATTAATCCTGTTTATAGAATGGGGAGCTTCAGGTAAACATAGTAGAAGGGCTTCAGCTACCTGTTACTGCTTTGAAAGAAGCAACAACAACAATAGTGACAATTTGTTTTAGCTTTAAAAGGAGACAGGTTGGAAGATCATGAGTGTAACGAGAAAGGGGAACTTGATTTACCCTTTCATAACAAGGAAATCTTAGTGACACTGGATTAAACAGACAAGAAGCAACAAGTCTTTTAAAAAACAGCCATTTCTCTGCCAAGGCACCAGTGACCTTCGGATTGCACTGCTGTATGTTTTGTACCAACACTGTAGTTGTGTTTGTAATTGGAGCAGACCTTAAGACGTGGAAGACAGGTTTATAATGGGAAAGCAGCTGGCGATATCTAATTTGCTTCACAGGTGGGCATATCAAATCATGCCTTGGATTTATTTTTGTTAGAATAATGTTAGCAAGATGTTCCCAACCACACAGTAATTTGCTGGATGGATCTCACATGCTATTCTGAATTAGTCAAGGGAGAAACTGAATGGGTGAGCAGACCTGTGAAAAAAAAGGGGGGGGGGGGGGGGGGGGATAAAGCAAAACATGTTACGACTACCGCCAATGTCCGATCCTCTAAGACATACACTTATGTGCAGGCCAGGAATAACCCATTCCCTTTGACTTTCCAGATGGCTAAGATTTAAAGGCACCTGATCATTGCAAATGACATTTCCCTAACCATCTTCACTTTGTGCTGATTTCCTGTCTTCCATGAAATTGATTAGCCCAGATATTCTCAACCTAAATTCCCTAAACCACACAAAAATATTTTTGACTCTCCCTAAGTGTAACCCCTCCATACCCAATGTACAAAAATAAAATAAAATCTCATGCTTTTCAACTGTAAAGGGGTCTCTCTGTGTGAAAGAGCTTTCTTTTTTAATTCAGATCAGATTTTTTTTTAAAAAAACTTAAACTAACAAGATAAAACATTCTGCTCAAATGCTTAAGAATTCAGAGAACCTGGGTATTAAGTACTGCCTGGACTTGAGGCAGCTCTTATCAAATAGTGGTTTCTTTTATTCAGCTCAGAAAACAACACACAAAACAACCCAGGAACAATCCAAAACCACACCTCCTGACATAGTAATAACCAATCATAGTGAACACTACAGCATACTTTATTTGCATTTCCTGTTTCATTCTAGTCTTCCCTGATTGGTCTGTTACTGGGGCAGCCGATCAGAACAAGTGTTCTATCATACTAGCAAGCAATGGTCTCTAACAGAAGGCTCAGGCATTAGCTGCTTCAATACAACTACCTCTACATGGTAAGAGCCAATAACAATAATTCCCTCCAAAATATGCCCTCTTCTGATTGGCTCACTAGGAGAATCTCAGGATCCTTTCAAACTATGAAGCTTGGCAAAAATCTCAGCCACGGTATTAATATATAACACTGGGAAAGGTATAGTTTTTGGGGGTTGGGTGCTATTTTAAAATTGTTTCAACCACAATAATTCTTCATAGATCCATAGCTTGTAGGAGAGGACCGGGAAATTAAAAGAACCTTGAAATAAACTGAACCAGGTAGCCCCTACATGGCTGCCAACATTGAGGAGCCATCTAGCTCCTGGATAACTGAGGTCCTCCAGAAACTCTCCCAGTAAATTAAAGGGCCTGTGTGCCCCAGCTCAGCTTTCCATCATTTGTGCACATTAGAGTGTCATTGGCTAGCATCCGTTATGGAAGGCTCTCCCAGAAAATCCGCTTTACATCTGTTTTAACCTGCAGAAAACAGGCTAATGCCTTTTAATTCCACTATGAACAGATTCATAATGACAGTTTTAAAATTTCTTGCAATGGTTACAGGAGGCTGTTTCAATGATGGCTCCTGAAGGTGGGATGCAAACATCAGTATGGATGGTTTCTTTCACTGTACCACTGAGAGATGATATCGCATTCAACCAGAGGTCATTTCGGGGGGGGGGGACGCGGGGGAACACAGTTCCCCCGGGGGAGGTGCAGGGGGGCGGGGCACATGACGAAGCCCCGCCCCATGCTTCCAGCCCTCATTCAGCCAGGAGAAGGCAGGAGAAGAGGGAGGGTAAGTTGCTTCCTCCCCGCCTCTCCCCACCCCTGCCTGCCTGGGGCCAGGGAGGGCCTTGGCTGGGCTTCCTCGCACTCCCGCTGGCCTTTCAGGTCCACCGTCGGGCCCCTGATGTCAGGGGGTGTGGCATATGCTAATGAGTTATGCTAATGAGTTCCCCTAGCTCTTTTTCTACAAAATGACCCCTGCATTCAACTATAAAACAACCATTCTCAGGCAGAATGAAAGCTGGTCTATGTCTCTTCTAAATGCTAAGCCAGGCTGCTTATTTATTCAAATACTTTTCTTTCTAGTGCGTTACAGAGTACATTCCATGGTATAATACCAAATTGAAATTCCTGGCATATGACAAAGGGAAATTCAAGGATGCACTAAAGTGACAGCTTGTGTGCGTGGGGGGGGGGTCAGGCAGTTGGGCTTCCGTTGCATGTTACTTCTCCCACCCAATTTCATCTGCATTTGCTTGAAACTCCATCCTTCATGGCTAACTGACTAGTAACTGACTAGTGCATGGACTCTAATCTGGGAGAACCAGGTTTGATTCCCCACTCCTCCACTTGCAGCTGCTGCATGACCTTGGGCAAGCCATAGTTCTATCAGAGCTGTCCTTGAAAGGGCAGTTTTCTCAGAGCTCTTTCAGCCCCACATACCTCATAGGGGGGAGGGGAAGGGAAAGGAGGTTGTAAGCCACTCTGAGACTCCGAGTGAAGGGCGGGGTATAAATCCAATCTCCTCCTCCTCTTCCTCCTTGCTGGTCCCAAATTTTGAAGCTCTGAACAGCCTCAGACCTACATTGCTGGACGGCCTCAGCCTCTCCCAGCATGAGAACACTTCACTCACACCAGGCTGCTTACAGTGTCAATAGTGAGGAAGGTGACTGTTTCAGCACATAGGAGCCCCAGTCCTTTGGAATGGTAGCCCAAGGAATTGTAATCTCTGGAGATCTTCGGGAAAAAATGTATATAAGGCTGAATTATTTAAAAGGATCTTTGGAAGGTGGCCTGCTGCTGAGCTTGCTTGCTAGTATAATCTTAACATGTTCAACCAGATAAAGGTTTCATTTTAAGAATAATTTTTCAGATTAGTTTCACAGTTATATTAAAAAATTACTGATTTGTTTATACACTGTAGACCTGATATAATGCAGCTCTGTGTGCAAAAAAAAAATGGTATTTTTTGGTTCAAGTCCATTGGACTCAGAAAAAAAATCAATATTTCTGAAAAATCCTGGATCCCAATGCTGGTATGGTATTCAGATCTGGGTTTTCTTGGAAATCCAAATTTTTTGGGAGGTCCAATAGACCCAAACCCAAAAAATACCAGTTTTTTTTAAAAAGCCAGCCTGACCCTGGGGCTGGCTTGGCTTCTCCTACAGTGCAGTTTAACCCATGCAGCAGGAGAAGCTGGCCCCAGGATGTGTGTGCAGTGGGGAGGTCTTGCCGCACCATACACTAACCCGGCTGGGGGGGCTTCTCCGACAGCATAGCTTAAGACGTGCCACAGGAGGAGCTGGCCCCAGGATCTGCATGCGGCGGGGAGGTCTCTCTCTCTCTGCCACATACAGATGAGGCTGGGAGGGAGCCAGCCCAGGATCGACCACTTGGCAGGCTCTGTTGGGCAATCTGGTTTAAACCGAGCTGCCCAGCAGAACCTCTGGGGAGAACTCTCCCCGCAGCCTCAGTTGGGGCTCTGCTGGGCAGCCCGATTTAAAGTGGGATGCCAAAAAGAGCCCACAAAGGAGCCAATCCTGCAAGGAGACCTCTCCCCTGCAGGCTCAGTTGGACTCTGCTGGGCAGCCCGATTTAAACTAGAATGCCCAACAGAGCCTGCCAAGCGGCTGATCCTGGGCTGGCTCCTCTTGCAGCTTGGTTTAAATCAAGCTGCAAGAGAGGATCAGCTGTGGGAGCTGAGGAGCTTTCAGCTCCAGCTATTGCTATAGCTATAGCTGAATATATCCAAATAAAAGCAAAATATATATATTGGGTTTTATTCGGGCTGAGCTATACTGGTAGCCAATCAGATTCTTGGAATCTGTATTTGGCTTAATTAATACCTCAAAAATACCATGGCTCAGCTGCAGAACTCTCCCAGCATTCCTGTGCAGAGAGGAGACTGAAGCAGGGAGTCCGGGAACTAGAAGCAGTTTCCCCTGGACCAGCAGCAACCACTTCAGTCAAGCCCGGTGGAGAGTTCGTAATCACTCAATCCTCCCCTCATCCGCTTCTCCCTTCACTTTCCAACCGGCAGCAGCAACTCCTCCCTGTGGCGGCTGCCAGGGCTCCCTGGAGGTACAGCCACCACCTACCAGGCCCTTTTTCCTTATTGCTGTTCTGAGTGTATTTGCGCAGCTTCAGTCACAGCTGGGCGGGGCTGGACTCAGCCCCATGTCTTGGCAGAGCACAGCACCTCCCAAGCACACCAAACAGGGACAGGAAGGGGCTCCAGGTGAGCTCTCTCAGTGGCTGGACAAGACAGGGCACTTTCAGCCCAGTGCACCCCTGGCCCTTGGCTATTGACACAAACAAGGCTGTTCAGCTGATACTGATCTCAATATAATGCAGACTCAAGTAAAACATGGTATAAAAGTGTGGACCCCAAGTTCTGCATTATATCGGGTCTACAGTGTACCATTAGAAATACATAGATAGATAATTATGAACTATCTCCAGTTTAATAGGTTAACCATTCATACTCGGAAAACTTTTCTGCTGTACTTTATTAGGAGGAGAAAAACAATCATTACCATAACACAATTTAAATGGTTTTATTTAACTAAAATTTGTAGAGGAACAATGGATTAAGGTATTTTTCTCAACTCTGGCCCTGGTCACACGGGCCGGAAAACGCGTGTGTGTGGGGGGAAGCGTGGCTGTTTGCCCCGGAGCAAAGTAAAGCGCGGCAGCCCGATCACACGCCCCGTGGAACGTCGTTAGGTGCCGATCACACAGCGCTCCTGAAGCGCGGCAAAGAAGCAACGTGGTGCGATCACACCGGCAATCGCTAGGCGCCGCTTCCGTGGCAAACAGGAATTCCCCCCCCACCGACGTTTGCACATGTGCCGTTGGGCGTTTGTGCGCATCCAGTGGAGACTAAAAAAACATCTGGTTTGCGACGGGACATGGACAGCCGCCAGATACCACGGGATTCAAGCGGAAACGCGGTCAGACGCCTGCCCCTGCCCCGCGGTTTCCGGAAACTAGTGGGCTTTCTGAAGTAGTTTTTTACTCCGCATCTTAGGCGGGAAGCCACGGGTTAGCCACGGGTGCACTATGCTTCCCAGATGTTGCGGTGTGATCGTGCACCGAAAGTCCGCCTGTCATTCATGTCTTTAGCTTGGCAACTTCTCTGTGTGAACGGGGCCTCTGAACTGCAAAACCAAGCATATTTCTAGACAGAAAAATTGCTCAAAATAATCTTAGACAAACCTCTGGGAAAGCATGACATTGATTGAATTTATTTACCAAAAAATTTAAACATTGCATGAACATACAGCCTCATGCTACATAATTAAAAACGAATCCATATATCATGATGAATAACTTTTGGACTACAATGTATCTTAAATAGAAAACTATTTTTAGATAGATTTTTCCTCAAAAAATATTCTATTTAAAAATCCAATTTAAATTTTAAAAATCGATTTTTAAATATTTTAAAAAATCATTGATTTTTATCCACCCCGCTTTTAGCTGTATACTTGGAAACAGTTTTGAGCACCTGCCAGAAAAGCAATGTACAAATATTTAAAATAAGCAAATAAATACACATTCTCATGTGCACTAGACTGTTCACATGGCCAGAAACAAATTGGAACAGCAGACAAGAATGACACCCACACAATCAAGTTGCTCACTTTACTGGCTTCCCACCCTACCAGCCTACTAAGCATCAATTCACAGGAACTCCATGCGCTATCTATCCATGCTCCACGTCTCACACACTGCAAGTGCAAATGGCAAAACAGTGGAGTAAGCACTGGAGCAGCTGAGGCCAGCCTCTCTTTACTGTTGCCATGTACACAACAGTTTCTTGTGAGTGAACGGTGACATTTATCCTGCAGGTGTAAGGGCCAGAAATATTATGCAACTATTTCTGCTAAGAAGGAGGCAAAGAACAGTTGTACAAAAGCAGGGGGTTACTCCTGTCCCAAGGCAGCTTGCCTCAGGGCCCTGCAGTGTCTGGTCAATTTGTCAATATTTGTTTTAGCACTCATTCAACAACAGCGGCTCCTCTCCTGGACAACAGAATGGACAGTAGATTTTATTAGTGCATTTTTACAGCTGAAATCACAAATGAGTGTTTAGTCTCAGGATGATTTTTGTGCTCCAAATATACCAGATGGAATCGCTGAAAGGCCTCCCAAACACCTGCACTATCGCTTTACACATTCTGCAGCGACCTGTGCTGGTATGTAAAGAGGAAGTCAAGGTGCTTTGTTTGTCTCCCTATCTCTTATCAAATGGCACAAGTGTGTAGCTCTCTCTTTATCAGTGGCTGCTAATAGCTCCCTGTGCACACACCCCTGCCTGACACGTGAATTGTACATTTGCTTGGCTTTCTTTTAAGCCCATGATTGAGGTGATATCATCTACACCATTGCCAGGAGATCGGATTGCTAAATTAGAGCGGTCGCCGGGAGGCAGTGGGCATTTCCAGACAAGCTTATGAACTGCTGGAAAGCTTATGAATGCAGGTGGAGCTGAAACCTACAAAGTGCCACCCCGCCCCACCCTGCCTCAGAACTCTGGCTCCAAAATAAGAAATCTGAACTGGGGGGGATAGCACTGGAAGCACATTATTCCCAATTTCTTATTTGACTTCAGCATTTAGGAGAGGCAGAGAGGCAGATTTTTGTGCTTTCAAACTTCTAATGACATATTTCACTAGCAGCAACTCCAGCACTGGCCCCCTGCCAAGGCAGGCTGAGTTCTTTTAAACACACACAAGCAAACACTGCAGGAATATGAACTAACTTGGCAGATTTGACTCTTTTCACCAGTTTGACCAGGGACTAATTTGCACTGCACCAAACATTCCAGAAAGGCCATTCCAGATGGAAACTATCTTCCACAGGTGGTGCTGTCGATTGGCTGGGCAGGAGATAGGGTTGCCAACTCCAGGTGGGGGATTCCTGGAGATGTGAGGGATGGAGCCTGGAGAGGGTGAGGTTTCAGGAGGCGTGGGACCTCGGACAGGTACAAGGCCATAGACTCCACCCTCCAAAACAACCATTCCCTTCTGGGGAACTATTGTTGCCAATCTCCAGGAGAGGGCTGGAGATCACTCAAAATTACAACTGTTCTTTAGGTAGCAGAGAAAATTCCTCTGGAGAAAATGGTGGACTCAATGTCATTATACCCTGCTGAGGTCACCACAGCAAATTGACACTGAGTGTCCAAGGCCGGGGCACCTGCCCAGAGCCTCTTTCTAGAGGCCGTTGTATTTATTTCCACAACGGGCCTTTTTCCTAGTTCAATAATAAAACAGAACATGTTGCATGGGAAGTGTTCCCTGCTCCTTTCCTTCCTGAGAAACCCTCCCCATGGCAAAAGATGGAGCAGCAACCCTGTTTCTTCCATTACTTTCAGCTTAATGAAATGCTTCTACAAAGTCCTGGGGAACTTTGTTCTGCCAGCATCTGACCCAGAAACTGTGACTCTTGCTTTAATCAATCTGGGTCAAAAAGATTTGTTCTCCAGGGGTCTCTCCTCAGGTTGCCTTATATTGAGTCTACGTTGACCAGCAAGCACTTCTTCAGGACCTTGAGTAGAACTGTTTCTCACCAGCTACAGCCTGATCCTTTGAACCAAAAATCTCTCCCATGTGGTAAGATTTCAAATTTGAAAGTCAGGACATAATGGAGCACCAAAGGAGAACCTCTGCGTCTGGAGGCAGTATACCTCAGAGCAGGCTATGGTGGGGCTATTCGGGGCTCGGCCTCCCTTTCCTTAAAGGCCAGCCCCACAAGATTTCCCTCTGAAAATGTTCTTTATTCATTTAAAGTCATTTTCTGGAAGGTGTGGTGCTCCAGCACTGCGGCCAGCCATGCATCAGATGCAAGAATCCCCAATGAAGACTTTTTTTTAAAAAAAAAAAACAGAATGAACTGAATCTGATCTCCCTAGCCTTTAATATATATGTGAGATCCCCGACAAGCAAAACTGCCGCCACGGAGCCTCCTCCACCCTCTCTCCGCCTTCCACCCTCCCCGGCTCTTCCTTTTCCCACACCTGACCTTTTAGAAGTAAGTGAAAGCAAAGGGGGGTCCTGTATACAAGGAAACCTTGCAGGTGTCGGGGAGAGAAAATAAATGAGGGGGCTAATGAGAGTAGCCATGAATTAGATGGTGAGGGAAAGCAATCAGAGAAGCTATGAGGGTCTATGTAATTCATTTCCACCAATGTCAGTCCATGCAGATCAGGAATAGGGATTAAACCTGGGACCTCCTGAGTGCAAAGCATTGTCAGACTCACGGGGACAAAGTTACTCTCGACAACACTCACTGGAAGTGATTTGTTTATTGAAGAATAAAGATCTTACAAGGTAAGAACCAAGACGGGGGTTCTGCCCCCCCCCCCCCCCCCCCCCCCAATTATACGTGTGTCATGATCTGGGCTGTGCAAGCATGGCCTAGCAGGCCTAGAGAGCCTGGCTAGCAGTGGGAGGAGGCTGGGCCTACAACTCCCAGAAGGCTTTGGGAAGTTTTGGTGCTGATTTTGACCAATAGGGAAGAAGAGGGCTGGGGAATAAGATAACTGGTACAACAGGGAAAGCTGTTCTTCTTCCCAGAGGGCAGAGCCAGAAGGAAGGCTGCTGTGGGAAGAAACCCTCATCCTGAGGGAAGGGTGAGTAGTCTAAGGCCACTTGATAGTGAGCTAGGGACAGTATATATTTAGACACATTAGGGCATTTGATTTCTTTTCTTTTCACCCGCTTACTGTTATTATTCTGCGCCTTGTTTGTTTGACCTCCTATAAAATAAACTATTTTCATTGTTCACTCTGCCTGGTCCTCATGCCTATTATTCAGCCAAAAGGTAGGTCTAAAGGCCTGGGAGGGTGCTCTGGGCCTTCTCAGAGGAGCCTGGAACCAGAGTGGTGGCAGCATCAGGTGACTTCTCACCTGAGTTGTGACAACATGGTTCAAATGTAGTACTCTCCAATCACACTGTCCATCCCTGCCTAACACGCGCATTTCCAAACCCCCCACCTGTAAATCACCCATTCGTTAATGTGGTAAGCACAGACAAAGACCAAGGCCATCTGGCCATCATCCCTGGGAAAGGGAGGTACCTTCAGAAATGTTACATGAGATCCATTGCCCTACAGTAAAGCCATTCTCATTCACACACATTCGCACTCACCCCTCCTCTGGATTTTCCCCAACTAACATGGCAAATGAGACAGCGAGTTTGACAAGCATGGAGACACAGACTGTCTCCTATTGTTAGCTTTCCCACATTTAAGGCAGACTTCCTCTGAACATGGCTGTTTTGCATAGTTTAGAGATATGGGCATTAATACAAAATGTTACAGATATTGTGATCTTTTATGTGTATTTATAATTCTGAATATGCTGCTTCCTGTAGAACTGATGTAACTGGAATACACAGAATTATTTTACACAATATTTTACATACACAATGGCTGCCCCACAAGAAAAAAATATGCCCCACAAGCTACAAAATCCTGGCTATGGGCTTGCCCCAGAGTACCAGATGTTTCCAAGAGGCATATGGTTGGCTCCAGCTGCTGTTGCAAACACAGTGTGGAATTGATGGACCTTGGGTCTGATTCAGCAAGGCATTTTTTATGCTTTTATGGCTAGTTTTTTTTAAATTTAGGTTTTTATACCCTGCTTTTCTCTCCAAAGGAGAGAGCTACTTAAAACATAATTCTCCCCTCCTCCATTTTATCTTCACAACAACCCTAGGAGGTAGATCAGGCTAAGAGAGAGTAACTGGCTCAAGATCACCCAGCAAGATTCTATGGCAGAATGGATATCTGAATCTAGGTCTCCCAGATACTAATATGACACTCTAACCACTACACCACACTCACTCTTTAAAAGAGTGGTTGGACTCACGGGCCTATTATGCAAGGGTGTTTTGCCTTGCTTTCGCTGTGCTTGTCCGTCGGGTTTTATTTGTTGTTCTACATTCTCGTTGCTTTAACTGTGCATGTCTGTTGTATTTTTTCCCCTTTCGGCATTGTTTTTCCTCCCTTCAGTGCTCAGTTTGCCATTTACCTGGGTTTTCTCAGAGTGGTTTTGTGACAGTTTTCCCCCTTGCTTCACTTCCAAAGCTGAAGGTAATTCAAAAGCATATAGATTCCCTCGAATTTCTCCCCCCACCCTTTTCCTGCCCCTTGGAGGTCACTCCACTGCCCACATCGAGGTGGTTCCTCTCACTCGGCACCTTCCACCATCCTCCCCCCTTCACTGGTGTACAAGCTCCACTATTGCTTACTTTCCCCATTATTTAATTTTTTGTTTTAAAAGCGGGAAGAGTCTAGCGATACGATGCAATCATTGCTATACTTGAATTGCTGGGAAAAAGAAATTGACAGAAAAAGCTTTAAAACCAGTGTCTCCTTTTTGCAAATGAAAGGAGATCTCAACGAAACCAATGATGCCCCCCAAGCCCTTTCACTTTTAGGATGTGCCCTATTTCTCCCGAGTCAAAGCACAAGGTGAGAAAAGACGATTACAGCAAGAGTGTGTGTCTGTGTTTGCGTGGAGCATACACATGAATGGCACCCACACAGTAGCTGGCCATGCTGCTGCCACTGCTGTGGCTGGCTGGAGTCAGAAGCGTTTTGGGGGCTGCAGGCTCCTCCATGAGTTGGCTGGCCACAGGCTCCAGGTGAGAAGTAGGAGTAGTGGCCCCCGCAGCCCCAGGAGCAGTGGTGGCAGGGCAGGCACCCAGAGGGGTGAGCCTGGCTGCCCAGGCGCACTTCTCCCTGTCACCATGTTCCCTCCCCACACGCTTCTCCCTGTTGCCATGTTCCCTCTCATAATACCACTAGACTTACCCCACTTTTTAAAAAAACACCCAAAATTTAAATGATGGCAAACATAAGCAATAGTGGAGAATCAGAACCATTGACACCATAAGAAACCGCCAAGGATCCATCACTAATGTTGTCAGCTCGCTGCCATAGAGGCTGGTGGGGGGGGGGGATCATTCGCTCCTTGGAATGTACTTTCGGTTTTCTTGGTTGCCTCAGTGATGCTTGGTCTCTTATCTGTACGTTTTATGTGCTTGGCCTTGAATGCTTCACCACACCACCTTCTTTGGGAAAGTGGGACTGTTACATTCTGGCGGGGCTCTCTTCTCCCTTCATTGGTTCTTAGCCACCCAGTGACCCCCTTTGAACACTGTATATCACTTCACCCCACGCTTTATGCTTTAGTCTTAACACAGTTCCTGAAGTAGAGATATTCTGCCAATACTGATCAATAAACTTTCCTTCTGAAGAAGCGAGTTGTTGGTTCAGATTGTTGCAGGAGTCTGACAAATGTTCTGCTAAGATGGCTACCCGAGAGTAAATACAGCTAGAAGAATGTCTAAAACACGCCCAGCGTGAAACTGGCCAATAGGGAGATTATCGCTAAACTCTATGTGCAGAACAAAAAATAAGGAAATTTCGGCCCTGCAACACAATGCAGAAGAGAGAAGAGATTGGATTTATACTCTGCCCTTCACTCAAGAGTCTAAGAGAGGCTTACAATCTCCTTCCCTTCCTCTCCCCACAACTGACACCCTGTGAGGTAGGTGAGGCTGAGACAGCTTTGAGAGAACTGTGGCTTGCCCAAGGTCACCCAGCAGCTGCATGTGGATGAGTGGGGAATCAAACCCGGTTCTCCCAGATTAGAGTCTGCACTCCTAACCACTACACCAAACTGGCTCTTAATGTCCACTTTTTCTCATTGGTATATAGAATATATACTCGCGATTCCAAGGAGAAAAATAGGATAAAAAAGAAAGGTGTGGAGTGCACGCAGAGCATTCAAAGTAAAGCCCTACCAACTCAACTTCAATGAACATCTGAAGTAAGCTGTGTATGCATAATAGGCCTTACACAGTGGTGTAGAAAATAAACTTTGCTCCTGCTCAGAGACATTCTCTTTGCTATTAGTAATTCACATGTTTCAGGGATGGTGAAAAGTGAATCATTTCTGATAAAAAGGCCCAAAAGATGCTAAGCAGATTCCATGAGGCAGATTTCTGCTACAAGTAAGCAGTGCCTAAAGACAGATTCATGCTGAATATTTGTCTGAATTGTTTTAAGGAACAGCCTGTTGTTTTGATGGTTCAAGTAGACACAGCTTACAGTATGGGCGTCAATCAAGGAGGGTTTTTTATTAGCATATTTGACAACCATTCTCGACATATTACTGCCTCTTGAGAGGTAGTACCGCAATGTTCCCTCTAAGCTGTGAAGTCCTGTGAGCAAAAATTCTACTTTGTGAGCTACTGGCAATAAAGTTGTGAGCAAGTAATTTGGCTGCTGCATAAATTAGTTTACTCTGGAGCCATCCCTCCTGAGCTAAGATAAAAATGTGTGAGCTGGAGGCTAAAAAACAGTGAGCTAGCTCACACTAACTCAGCTTAGAGGGAACAGTGGTACCTAGCTATTCTCAACCCCTCCCCAACACATGACGGAGCCTCCACTTTAGGGGCACCAGAGCGGGGATACTGTTATCATAGGACACGACTTCTTACCCACCTGTAATGTGGCTTCCTCCACTCCACTGACAGGGATGCTGCACGGCATAGAATGCAGAGAGGCATGACACACCGCAAGCACTCATATAACATACAACCTTTTCTTTTGCTCCCAGCTTGTCATAATGGAAGTCATTTTATGAGTCCTTCATAATAAAAATTCCATTGAAAGCAACACACAAGAAAGAGTTTAGACCACTACATTCAGGCTATCCACTTTGGATTAGGTAAGAAAAAGAGACGGATCATGTGAAGATGACCACAAGGAAAGTCTGTGACCCCACACACAGTAGCTTTGCCTGAAAACCCACTTCACATATTCTCCTCTAGTCCCTCCCTCACACTCAATCCACTTTAACTCTCTTCAACACATTGTTTGCTTCAGGTGCTTATCTTATTTTGCTGGGGATGGGGAACTGATGACTTTAGGCCCATCAAACAAGTCTAGCCCGTGAGGTAGGCAGCACAGTTAAGCAAGAAAGAAGGAGGTAGAAGAGACAGAAACAGATGGCTCCTTCCATCTATAACAACCCTCAAAGTGTAATTTGGGGAAGGAACGGAAGAAATCACATCATTTGATTCTTTCTCAGACTATTTTTGATCCCTTATTACCACCACTTCCTCCCCCTTCCCCACAGCCTGCAAAGGAAGTTGGTACATGCATCTAAAAACTGACCTCTGTCAGCTAGTTGAATTTTTATTTTTTATTTTTTTGCTGGCGGGACCCAGCCCACCACGGGAGGCAACTGAGATTCCTGAGATCAGAGAATGTCAAGCGAACCCAACTGCTGGCACACGACTTGGCAGCCCTCGGCTGAGAGCCCCTCTGAGCAGAGCAGTGGGGTGATAAGACACAGTTCACTGACTACCAGTTCCAGACATTATCTGGGCTCTTTCCTGAAGTGTCAGTCCCCTAGCTTTCACCCAAACCTGAAGAGGCATGGGTTTCTCATTGTGGGAAGGTTGACACGACTCACAAAAAGCGTGTGTGGAATCCCCAATGTTAAAGATTAGCTCTCCTATATGGAACATAAAGGATAGAGATTTAACTGCTTTACACAGGAGGGGTTAGTTCTTATCCTTAATGTAAATAGAGGGGTTCACAGTCACATGGCTTTAACATACAGCTCAAGAGTTCAACAGACTGGGTGTGTTTTAAACACAGGCAGTCTGGACAAAATCAAACACACCAAATGTGCCACGCTGGAGCCCTGCCCTGACTGTCTCAAGGACAAGGTGACCCATTAAGTTCCTTATGCCTTTCTCTTGCTAGGGGGTCTGTTTAACCTAGAAAATGCCACTTCAAGCATGCTGTCTCTCCCCTCTTGACTGAGAGCCCCTCCAAGCGAAACCCCACATGCTAGTGGTCTCTGGCTCAGCAGGGAGAGACTGCTACGTATCCTAAGGAAGCAGAGAATGAAGTCCCTCTGTTGGTCCCCGTGGAGTGGTGGGCGGTTGCAGCCTGCTCCTGTAGGAAAGCAAGCCAGACTCCAAAAGAGGGAGACTGTATTGCTGCATTCCTGACTCCCCACACCAGTGGAATACTTTTTCAGAAGGCTGCGATGCAGAAGGATTCTATGAGGAGTGAGCCAAGGTTTCAGAGGCAATCAGCTACTCATTCTCAGCCAAGGGTGGGTTGGTTCGGTTGGCATCACTGAGGTATGAACAATGCACAAGTTGCTGATGCTGCTCAACTATTTGTAAGGGCTGCCATCTCTTGGGAAGAAAAATATCCAACTGGCCATTGTTAATTCCCATATGCCTGATGGCATTAAATTATGCTTGTTTAAGATCAGTGACTACCTCATACTGAGGATGTGAGTAGAAGGTACATGAAAAGGGAAAACATAAGAACATGCACAGGATCTCCTGACACAGCTCTCCAGACAAATCTAATTATCCAAATCCATCCCCCTAACTTAGGTAACTCTTCCTTGCCTGTAGCAGTTGGCATGTGTCATTAATGGAACTCTGCAATGGCAGGACTCGGTAAAGTTCATCATGGAACCAAAGGAAAGGGGGGTTAGACCACCAACCACATATCCACCAACATGGAAGCAATAGAGGAAGCATGGATGGCTGCTAAGCAACCACTCACATGATTTCCCCTCCCATAACCGCCCCCTGATTCAAGAAGTAGCTGTTCTAGCAGTGTATGTCCCATCTCCTGCAGAAAATCATGCAAGGACATGGTGGACTATGTGATTTGCCAGTGTCTGCAATCAGGCATATGGAATTTCCTGTTCTTTTCGTGCCAAAGCATTCATGGGTACATGAATATAACTGTATTAAAAAACAGCAGTTATAAGAAATTTTTATAAATTCTGAGCCCACAAACTCCTGAATGGGGAATGGAGAAATGTACCAACATTAGCAGGGGAGAACATGTACTATTAATAAGAGCTGTATGTTCTACTAAAGTTTTGACAGGTAGAATCTGCCATCCTTGCTGACTCTGTGATTAAAATATTGGTTCTCAGGAGTTCTGGGGGCCAGCCCAGCAAAGCACAGATACTGCAGGAAAGGGATACACTAACTCAGTACATCTGAGATCTGGAGGAAAAAAAGCAATACCCTCAAAATTGTACACCCGTCTTCATCTGGAGGTTTAAAAAATGTAAATAAAATCCCAACTTCAAGTGTAGGCTAATGGGGTCTGAACTTGCTGAGACTGAGAGGGGAAAAGATCTTTGGATCGCAGTGGATAGCTCAATGAAAGTGTCAACCCAGTGTGCTGCAGCAGTGCAAAAGGCAAACTCTATGCTAGGGACTATTAGGAAAGTGACTGAGAATAAAATGACCAATATTGTAATGCCCCTGTATAGATCTATGGTGCAGCCTCATTTGGAATGCTGTGTATCATTCTGGACACTGTATCTCAAAAAGGACACAGCAGAACTGGGAAAAGTGCAAAGGAAGGTAACCAAGATGAGTAGGGGATTGGAGCACCTTCCCTATGAGGAAAGGCTGAAGAGTTCTGGGGATTTCCAGTTTAGAAAAGAGATGACTAAGGGGGGACATGATAGATGTTTATAAAATCATGCATGGAGGGGCAAGAGTTGACAAAAAGAAATTTTTTCTCCCTCTCCCAAAATAATAGAACTTGAGGGCATCCAGCGAAGCTGATGGGCAGTAGGTTCAGGACAATCAAAAGGAAATACCACTTTACATAGAGAGTAATTAAAACATTGGATTTGCTGCCAGAGGATATTGTGATGGCCAGAGGAATAAACAGTTTAAAAAGGGCATTAGATAGATCCATGGAGGATAAGTGTGTCGATGGCTGCTAGCCATGGTGACTGAGGGGAACCTCCACATTCAGAGGCATTAATCCTCTGAGTCCCAGAGCCTGGAGGCAACAGCAGAGAAATGCCTTGGCCTCTATGCCCTGTTGTTCACCATCCAGAGGAACTGTTTAGCCACAGTGTGAGACAGGATGCTGGGCTAGATGGACTATTGGACTGGTCCAGCAGGGCTCTTCTTATGTTCTTATGGGTGTATTTATTAAACTCTTATACTGATTTCTCACAAAAATTGATTCTAAAGTGGCTCACGGGAATTAAAAAAATACAACATAAATGACATTAAATAGAAGTGGTCTGTGGCAGGGTAGATTCTCCACACACAAAAATCAAACATGCCAGGAAACAAAAACTGCTGGGAACATTAAAACAGGTGAGGCTGCAATCATACTTGGAGCAGAGTAGTCAGCCTGTTTTCAGAGTTGTCAGCCTAACCTGCCCACACAGTTATAATTTAGCAAGTACACATATTGTGTCATCCTAGCTTAGAGGTCAATTACCTCTCACCATTGGGTCAAATCTGCTGGTATCTGGTCTCTAAGCTGCCAATAGTAGACATGCACAAGAAGTATGGATGAGCATCATATATCATAGAGGGGCCTGGTACAGGCAATTTATGGGGGGCAGAGGACAGACTGACCACTAAACTTACAGAGACATTTCTCAATAGGCCACTGCCCTAGAGGGCCACTGGTGGCCAGGAGCAAGCAGACCCAAGCCCCAGTAACTCTGCCAACTCTTCAGAGGCCACTTGGCTCAGACCCTTCATTGGCAATGGTAATGTCCTGCTGCCTCCTGTACTGCTGCCACTTTGGTAGGAAGCAGTGGGTGAGCTAATGCCTATCGCTGGCGCCACTGAACTGAATAGCTCCTTCAGTGCCAGCTTGCAGCATGACAAGGGCAGGAGGGGGGAAATGAGTTTTAGGACCTTCCTTGGCTTCACTGCCCCTTACTCAAAGTGGTCCTTCAGACAAAACGCTGTGAGAGCCCAATCCTGATAGGGCCCACAGTGTGGGGGGATCAGGCAATCCTATCGTCCCCCCAATGAATTTTCAAGTACTAAAAAGGTGCAGACCTGGCAATAGGGATCCCAAGTCCCCCTGGGGGGCGGGAAAAACCCTGCCCCAGGGGCCTGTTCCCCGGCGGTGCTGGATCGGGCCCCGGGGGGAACTCCACCCCAACGTGCGCATCACCCGGAGGTGATGCGGGCACGCTGGGGGTGGGGCCATGGCCATACAAGGGAAAACTTGATGTTTTTCCCTTGTATGGCCGTGGCCCTGCCCCCCGCGTGCCTGGCGTCCTCCCATCACTTCTGGGTGACGTGTGTGCGGCGTGCGCGCGCTTTGCACGCGCGCGCAGAACACCAGCTGGGAGCCCCCTGCTCCCGGCAAAGATACACTTGGCAACCCTACCTGGCAAGATTGAGAGCCAGTTTGGTGTAGTGGTTAAGTGCGTGGACTCTAATCTGGGAGAACCAGGTTTGATTCCCCACGCCTCCACTTGCACCTGCTGGATGACCTTGGGCAAGCCATAGTTCTGATTAGAGCTGTTCTTGAAAAAGAGCAGTTTCTGTCAGAGCTCTCTCAGCCCCACCTACCACACATGGTGTCTGTTGTGGGGAGGTGAAGGGAAAAGAGTTTGTAAGCCACTCTGAGACACCTTTGGGTAAGCAGGAATAAAAATATTCAGGAGTCAACCCAAATATAACTTTACTGCCTGAGAAGCATCCAACAAGTCTGCTTTCAAATAAAAAACAGAAATCCTAGGGGAATTAAGTAGGGATGCTTCCTCATGGAAAGATCTGAGAACATTAGGCATGGGGCTATAAAAACCAGCTAAGAGAGGCTGCTAGGAGCGGACGCAATGCATACAATAGATGCTAAGCCACCAACTCTGCCTTGTCTAATTCTTGGAAGCCTGACCTCGGACTGAATGACCCTGTCTAGCCTGACTTCTGAAACCCTGACTTTGGACTGAACGACCCCACCTTGCCTGACTTCTGACATCTGGTACTCAGAGCCTGTAAGCCAGTACAGTTGGCTGCTAAGGCAAATAGACATTTTTAGGGGTACACCTAATGTAAAGTGTGACTGAAAAAAGCTTGTGTTTGGAGACATGGCATTCATGTACCTTTTCCAGGGAGCTATAAACAGCTGCAACTCCTGGGCAAGTGTACAGTTAGGGCTACACTTGGGTCAGCATTTTGTAATATGTGAAAAAGACCTGAAAATGCCCTTCATTCTTGAACTTCCAAAGTATTTGTAATACTTTTGATTGTGGCTTGCTCATGTTTGAAGGGCTGTCATGTAGAAGATGGAGCAGATCTATTCTCTCTTGCTCCGGATTGCAAGACTAGATCTAATGGGTGAATATTACAAGGGAGTCGTTACTGGCTAAATATTAGGAGAAACTTCCTAACTGTAAGAGTGGTTAAGATTGCCTTGGATGTTTTCAAGCGGAGGCTGGACGACCATCTTTCAGGTATGTTGTAGGGCTATCTTTCAGCTATGCTCCTGCAGAGTGCAGGGGGTTGGACTAGATGACCTGCAAGGTCCCTTCCAACTCTAACATTCTATGATTCTATGTCCTTTCCCAGTATCAGTTGCTAGTATGGGCAGAATACAAAAGGCACTGCCTCCCAAAATTCCCAGTATGGTAGCATGGATGCTCCTTGCATTATCAACGGAACAGTGGTTCAGCCTATGCTCTGCAAAACATTATTTTAAAAGTAGGCATTCAGTCTGTGTTGCCTAGATATTACCCTTCTTTTACTAGGAATTTAATTTATCGACTAGAGGACACTCAGGTCTCACTGTTACCCTTGAGCAAAATTTCTTGAGTTTCAAAATTGCAGATCCAGTTATGGAAATTGTTGTGAGCATAGACAGTAGACTGCAAGTATAATGTTTTGCCCCTAAAAACAATTTTTGGTCATGCACTTAAAGATAACAGCTCAGAAATCACCAGGCCTTCTCTCTTCTGATCTTCAGAAGATAAACTCCAGTTACATGTTTTGAACAGCCGCTACTTCTCTGTTATCATTTGGAGAATAAGAGATATACAAAATGTGATAGAATTCATCAGTATTTCTAATAGTGAAGTAGTTGGCCTCTGCTGCCATCACAGAAGCAGCAAAACCAGGCCACCCATAGAGAAGTCACAGGTGTCTACAGACTCAAGAGATTCCCTAGATATGCAGATAAACATGACTTTTTAACAAAATATAATCCTCCCCCCAAAAAAGCATGATGAGAATGAAATGTACTTTAGAAGCATCTGCTCAATCAAGTCCTCAAGAATTTATAGAATTCTGCAGAGGGGAGATTTCCAGACTGACCCCTCCTCCTGTCAATCCTTGTGTTTCCCATAATTACCACTGAGGAAACACCAGGAGACTGAAAGTTGGAAACACTGTTGAACTGAAGTATTTTTTCCATATAAAGAGGTCGGCAATTCACCGAGAGTCACTATTATTCAGTGGTAGATGTGAACACCACAACAGAGAGATTAAAAGATACCGCCGTCTTCCTTTCCACATTCTTGGTCAGTGCCTTAGAATTCTATTTGACTCTTACTTCTCTAAAAGTTGCTGAATTGTGTCTGCAGCCTTTGCTAAGATGGGGAATACAAGGGAAACCTTTGACAAGAGAGACCCCTGCTTTTTTGAGCCAGCTGAATTGAACTTTCCCTTCCCCCTCAGAAAGGGCTCTCTAGACACCATCCTTTCCAAAAGACAATAGCCACCGACTGCTGCTACTGCCTCCCCCCCCCCCCAGGAATCCAAAGCTCAGCCCTGTTTCCCCCCCCCTTCTCCTCTGGGGCTACTGCGATCACCCCCAGCCCAGCCAACTGGCCCATTGTTAACAAGCGAGTCCAGTGGAGAAAGTGATTGATCATCAGGGAGAAAGGCCAAAGCCCTGACGGGTCGTTTAACAATTTCAATTAAAGTCCATGCATTCAAACACTGAGAGAGGCAGATTTTTTTTTTAAAGATTAAACAAAAACAAAAACAAAAAAATCCCAGAATCTTCTACTGAGGCAGCTACTATGGCAACTTAGCAGGGTCAAGAGGGCTCTCCCCAGAGAAGGTGCAGAAAAAGCCCCCCCTTTTCTATAGCTGCATTATCAAAAGCAGAGAAGGTATCTTGCTTCCCC
>NW_015175386.1:466331-536203 GCF_001447785.1 Gekko japonicus | reverse complement strand
CCCAAATAAAACATTACCCACAATTCCCACAGAACCTACCAATAATAGGTGCTGTGACCCATTTGCAGAGCTACATTTTTCAACCCATGCACTGCTACAGAATATGCCCGCTGAATATTAAACAACATGTCCCCAAAGTTCCCATTGTTGGGACTGGCACTTGATTCTTGGTTACGTGCAGTGACTTTTTTTAGACACACGAGATCCCAGAGGGCTAATCAGAGAGATGCAGCTCTGAATCTACTGAGACAGCAGAAGGACTCTTAGAGGGATTTTAAAAAACTCAGCATCACGGCCTGTCATATGGAAATAGGCGCTTTAATGAGCAGCAAATGTGGCTAACATTCTGCTCTGTACATCTTGGAGATGAACAAGCATCTCAAACAGTCAGGAGCAGAAGGCTTTTCTGAAGGAAGCGTCAAGCACCCAATTTCCAAGAGGCTGCACTATCAAAAAGGAAAACAGAATAACCAGCAAAGAAAGGACCATGAGAGTGAAGTAGACCATGAGCACCCTCAATGCCTACCTCCTCTTTGGTGGTTAGATAAGGGTCCCCAACATGGTGCGCTAGGGTTGCCAAGTCCTTACCATGTGTCGTTGGGGGGTGGGAGGGAGCTTTCCAGGAGTGGGAAGATGGGTCAATGTTACCACATGTGACCTCCCCGACATGATGACATCACACAGAAGTGACATCATCACACCAGGGACATCGCACAACAGCGCTCTGGTTTTTGGGCAAACTCTATGTTAACATTGGGCTCAAACCATAGAGTTTTGCCCCCAAACCAGAGCATCCTGACACGATGACATCACTGCTGTATGATGTCATCACATCGGGGACATCACATCGTGGTAGTAGCTGCTGGGGGTGGGGCTTCCCCCTGGCCAGCAGTGGGCAGGAGCCCGTGAAATTGGGGGATCCCCCGCTCCCACCTGGGGATTGGCAACCCTAGTGGTGCCTATAGGTGCTAAGGTGCCCACTGATACCTTTCCTAGTGCCCAAGTGGGCAGGGCGGGCCATTGAAGATTTGATTGGCTGAGCAGATATTTTAAAAATTGCTTCAGCAGTGGCTGCCACTACAGCAGAAGGATCTTCATTGTGTGACTGAAGGCAAGCTACAACAGCCATTTTGTGGCTGTGCCCACCATCCTGTGTCAAAATTCTGGGCAAAGAAGAAGAGTTGATTTTATACCTGGCTATTCACTACCTGAAGGAGTCTCGAGTGGCTTACAATTGCCTTCCCTTCCTCTCCCCGCAACAGACACCCTGTGAAGTAGGTGGGGCTGAGAGAGTTCTGAAAGAACTGTGACTGACCCAAGATCACCCAGCTAGCTTCATGTGGAGGAGTGGGGAATCAAACCCAGTTCTCCAGAGTAAGAGTCCATCGCTCTTAACCACTACACCAAGCTGGCTCACCACACCAAACTGGGTGCTTGCAAGTTCGAAAAGTTTGGGGACCCCAGACTAGATATGGAAGGAAGAGTCCAAATTTATTCCTGCCCTTCCTGAGATCACTAGGTCAACATGCAGCACATGCCTCAGCCTGGCTCTCCTTTTATTTCAGAGGCACAAAACCATATTCACTATTTTCTTTCCCTTTAATTCCTTTCATTCTTAGGAGAGCTAACATCCTCCATTATTATTTTTGTTTCACAAGAACTACCATCTAAACTCTGTATCTTCTCTCCCACAGGGCCCCTAATCAAACTCACAAAACGTGTCTTCAGAACAAGTGAGGTCTTACTTTGGACCACCTTGTCAAGGCAAAGGAGACTGTAATCCAATAGTCACCAAACCAAAACACACGGTAGGACTTCCAAAGAGGATCAAAAACCAGCAGAACGAAATGGCCCAGTAGAAGGCCAGGAGATGGCAACAGAGGATCTCAGACAGGGGAACAGAATTCTGATTCAACAGCTCCAGCATCTACAGAAAAGAAACTTCCTGAAATGGACATTGATTGAATTCCAGCACTTGTTTATATTAGAAATTACGATAAAGCTTTAAGTTGTCAATTTAATGTTTGGAATAAGAATGGGAGCCAAATGGCAACTGCAGTTTGCTCGCGGTTGCTGTTTTTGAGTACGATTGGTCAATATGAGGCATCTTGACTCTTGAGAAGCAAACTATTCAGTTGAACAAGTTCATATGTTCTGCCATGTGACATTAGAAACCTCTTGTAACCATTAGATTCGCAGAAAAAGACACTGCTGAGTTCCATTTTAAAAAAGAGTGAGGACAACTAGAAGAGAATGTTAAGCTTCTAAATATGAAGTTGCTGTTGTGGATTGCAGAAGCATTATATGAATCTACTGAGAGAATGCATTATATGAATCTGAGAGAGTGCATTATATGAATCTACTGAGAGAGTGCATTATATGAATCTACTGAGAGAATGCCAGAGGTGTTTGAAGTTCTATTCCTAGTGGGGGGAAACAAAACAAAGCAGAATTCCAGTTTGAAATCCTTCTGCAATTACAGAAGCAATAAAGGTGTGCTTTCTAGCAGGAATCAGTTCATTTAATTTTTGTGTCACTGACAGTTAACGTGAAGTATACTACACCATTGATCAGATTACATGCTTTTGTGTTAAGTACAAAGAATTGAAAGAGCCAGAGTATCTGTTTCGGGCTTTTTCAAGGGCAATGTCCACACTCAGTTGTGG
Source organism: Gekko japonicus (assembly GCF_001447785.1). NCBI lineage: Eukaryota > Metazoa > Chordata > Lepidosauria > Squamata > Gekkonidae > Gekko > Gekko japonicus. The sequence continues at coordinate 533,537 of NW_015175386.1, read as the reverse complement.
ATATTAATGTCCCAGACACCGCATCAGATTGCTTATCTGATACACAGAGCAGTAAATATGTCTCTAAACCTGCTATTAGATATAAAAATACATATGCTCATGGTAAATTCTCAACATCTATATGAAATGTTGTGTAAATTTCTGTCCTGCAGAGAAAATGATAGACTACTCACTGTCTGCTGTACTTATGGATGATTCTGATTAGTTGCTACCCTCAGGGGTCATTTCGTAGAAAAAGAGCTAGGGGAACTCATTAGCATAACTCATTAGCATATGCCACACCCCCTGACATCACCGGAAGTGTGTCATAAGGCCACACCCCCTGACATCACCAGAAATGTGTCATAAGGCCACACACCCCGCCCCCAACGGTCCCGGCCGCCACCGCCGGCCTTGCAGGTCCACTGCCGAGCCCCATGAGGGGCCCGGCGGTGGACCTGCAAGGCCGGCGGGAGTGCAAGGAAGCCCCGCGAAGGCCCTCCCTGGCCCCAGGCAGGCAGGGGTGGGGAGAGGCAGGGAGGAAGCAACTTACCCTCCCTCTTCTCCTGCCTCCTCCTGGCTGAATGAGGTCCAGAAGCGGGGCGGCCGGAAGCAGGGGGCGGAGCTTCGTCATGTGCCCCGCCCCCGGTACCTCACCCGGGGGAACTGCGTTCCCCCACGTTCCCCCCGAAATGACCTCTGGCTAACCTTGAAGAGAAAATTTGCTTCCTATATTTGACTTTATCTTCCAACAAAAAACAAATCTGGCAGTTTTCTCATGTTTTCTCATGTTTTCTCATGTTTTCTTCCAACAAAAAACAAATCTGGCAGTTTTCTCATGTTTTCTTCATGTTTTCTCAGTTTCAACCCCTTGGCTGTTTTGCTTCTAGTATTGATAATTGTCATGTATGTGCTGAAATCAAAATGGAAACTTCCATACACATTGCAAGAAATAAATGCACTGGATTATTTTAAAAAAACAACAAATGTGTGTGTGATGCAAAAGTAATACTGAAGTAATCAGTTCATCACCTTCACTCCCAGCATTGAAATTTCACTTACACTTTAATCTTTGCAAGTCATAGTAGACTCTCTCGATACCATCTCCCCCACTCCCCCCTAGATTTTTTTGAAGTCTCACCCAAATCCCTTATTTTTGTGCTCAAACAAGTGAGCAGTGCCCTTCTATTCAATCACCCTTAAATTCATGGAGCCCTTTAGCATCCTCCAACAGAACTCAGTGCAGTGCAACTTTATCTGGAAATAGAGTGAGTGAATGTTATCTGCCTTGGGTTCTGCAATATCAGTAGAAACAAACCTATGTTTCCCCAGCTGCAGCTTCCGGGATAGCAAAAACATCTGCTCCGTAAATCCAGTACTAAGCTGATGCCCTACATCTTTCACCCAACAAGAAGGATATTTGCTGTTTGTAACCCAGAAGTTTTTATCTTCTCATTTTCTCACTCTCCAACCTAGCTGCTGTTTCCTGTTAATGAGCACACACGCAAACACATGCGCACACATAGAGAGCTGCTCTTATTCTCACAGAATAACTTACCCAGATTTTTTAAAAAATGGTTTGGTTTAACAGAGACTCACCAGATACTCAGGCCCAGAAACTCCCATCTGTAGCACAAGAGCAACACAGAGCAACACAGGTTACAGAAGACCATGCCCATAGATACCCTTTGTCCACTGCAACACCACAGATGAAAACCAGCAACACAGAGAACATTTAAATTAGTACCACCTTCCAGAGTACATTGGCTCACAAGAACCTATGGTCATAATTTTTCCCGATCAGCTGATCAGAAATATTTTAGGCATTCAAGACAACAGACAAACCATCTGTGAAGCATAACCATCCATCACCCATACGTTCAGGTGAGTAGCCATGTTGGTCTGAAGCAACAGAACAAAGTTTGAGTCCACTGGCACCTTTAAGATTAACAAAGTTTTATTCAAGGTACTAGGAAGAAGGCCCGTTGTGGAACTAAAGACATCGAGCGCTAGCCTGGCCGCGTGGGTGCAGGCCGCCTTCTCCATCCGCCCCCCCCCCCCACGGCGAAGCTGGCCATCCTGCCCTGCACAGTCGAGGCTCTGGCAGGCCAAGGCGCCTGGCCTCGCCCCTCCCCCCGGCACCCCCGCCCGATCGAGGCGCCAGCAGGGGAAACCGGCCAGGCTTGCCCCTCTCCCTGCAACGGGTGCGAGCCCAGCCGGGTACAGGGCACTGTCCGCTTCCCACCCACCCCAACTCGGGGAAGCAGCCCGCACTCCCCCCTGCGGGGTCAAGGCCCCGGCGGGTCAAGGCGCCTGGGTTGGCTGCTCCCGCCGCCACCCCCAGCCAAGCGAGGCCTCGGCGGGGCAAGCAGACCGGGCTCATCCGTCTCCCTGCAATGAGTGGCAGCTCGGGCAGCCGGGTGTGGGCCCACGTCTCCTTCCCTGGCCCCCTCTCCTCAGCCCTCCCGCCACCGTGTGGTCAAGGCCCCGGCGGGCCAAGCCACCTGGCCTCATCCGTCCCTGCCATGGGGCGATGGGACAGGCTGGGCCTGGCTCCCTGGCCGGCCTCAGGCGCGGTGGTACGGTGCCATCTCCCCTCATCCGCAGACAGCATGGGGGAGGTGCAAGGGAATGGGCCACTGCCCATTTCCAGGCGGGTGGGTGAAGCCAGCGCATGTCGGCCTGGGCCTCCTCTTGGCTGGCAGCAGCTCCTCTTGGCTGGCGGTGTCTGGGGCCTGCAGGCCGAGCAAGGTGTCTGGCCAGTGGAGCACCCAGCCCGTCCAGTGGCTCGAAGGAAACTGAGGGCAAAAGGGTGGTCACTGCCTCCGTGGGCGGCGGCAGCACAGCGAATGGAGAGAGACGCAGTGTGAGTGACACACCAGAGTGCCAACCAATTATGGAGCGTGTGGAATGTTCTAGAGAAGTACCACCACCATTCGACTTTTTTATATAAGGGAGATAAGCTTTTGTGTGCATGCATTTCGTGTGCAGCCTGATCAGCAGTGCAGAAGAACACCCTGAGATTCTTAACTGACAACTTCTGGAGCAGCAGCAGTGTTAAGTAGAGCCCAGAGGACAAAATCATTGAACACATGAAGCTGCCTCATACTGAGTCAATCCATCAAGGTCAGTATTGTGTACTCAGACTGGCAGCAGCTCTCCAGGGTCTCAAGTGGAGGTCTTCACATCCTGATCCTTTTAACTGGAGATGCTGGGGATTGAACCTGGGACCTTCTGCATGCCAAGCAGATGTTCCACCACTGAGCCACAACCCCTCCCTGTTAATTTCATCTCTTTGACAACAAGCATGCTTACAGATAGCATGGAGATGACCACACGTGGGTATTGGCATATCAGAGGGATAACATTATAGGGGAAAGTGGCCATGGAACTGTACACAAAAACTGGGCCAATGGCTTTCTTCAGCTACTTGAGTTTCAAATATTTGGGACTTGTTTCACAATAACACATGAAATTCAGCACCAGTACTACTAACTGTAATGATTTTCAGCACTCTTACAGATTAGGTATCATAAACACATACTGGATCTGCATCCACAGAATGCAACTATAAGAAGACAAAGAGATTGGATTTATACCGTGCCCTTTACTTGGGAGTCTCAGAGTGGCTTACAATCTCCTTTCCCTTCCTCTCCCCACAACAGACACCCTTTGAGGTAGGTGGGGCTGAGAGAGGAGAGAACTGTTCTTGAGAAATAACTACAACTTCCTACAAAGGAAATGTGCTGGGTGAACTTGGTCTGGACATACATTCTCAGCCTAATCCACCTCACTGGTCTAGACACACATTCTCAGCCTAATCCACCTCACTGGCTTTTTGTTATTCCTCCTCTAAAATAGTTCACATTGTTTCCTTACTGAGAAAGACTAGATCATGAAGGTATGAATACAGTGAAAAGGGGGAGGGAACCTAATTGCACCCAGGAGAGCCCTGGTATAAAGAGCCCAACAAAACACACACACACTGTAGCAAGGCACACAAAAGCTCATACCTTGAACAAAACTTTGTTGGTCTTAAAGGTGCTTGTTATTTCTCCCGTGCGATTGAGGAAGCCCAGCAAAGCAAGCTCTTCCTCATTCCCAGCCTACCTTCAGGGAGGAGCCTCAGCTAATGGTCCTTGAGGGCTGGATTGGGGCCCTCCGAGGACCTGATCCAGCCCTCAGGCCACATGTTTGACACCCCTGCACTACACCAAAGAACAATTCCAAGATCTATCCCATTGGTACTCCCAAAATATGGGCACAGCAAACGTTGTTTCCTGGTTGCTCTTCCTGTGGACCCAAAGACAAGTAGCACAACTTTCATACCCCAGCAGCAGTTGCCTTCTGTGTTCCTATTAATACTTGGAACCTGTCCATGTTGTGGACTCATCTGTTGTTTCCAGCTCTTGGCCCAGAAGCAATTCCCCCTTTATTCCTTGTGATACACCTGTCCCAAATTCAGTACCAGCCATGTGGCAACAGACTCACAAAACTTTATTACTCCTCTGGGGGTGGGTGTTGGCAAATCATGTGGGGGAAAGAATAACTGAGTTAATATATAGGAAAATACTCACTAGTTTTGGATGCCTTGACCTTAGCCACCAATTTCTGCACACCAAGTACGTCTCCATTTTTCACAGCTTGGATCAGTTCCTGCTCTCTCCCCATCATGAAGAAGGGCAGCTGCTCCTTTGATTTACGAAGGCATCACAGTGTTGTGTGTGTGGTAACTCCAAAGAAGCAGTACGGTGAAGCAAAGCCCAACAAGTGAAAATATATTCAGAAATCCCACGGTGCATTAAAAAGTCTTTTAATGATGATAAATGCTACTGGGAATAGCACTCCTTTAAAAGGGAATGGAGAGGAGATGAAGCCCTATTCAAGAATATGCAATCAATTAAACCAATGATAACTCAGCACTTAAGTACTGAATCCCAGCTGCTTGGTGTAGTCAAGAAGAAAAGATTAATAGTTTCTTAACAGGTCCAGAGAACATAAGGCATTATGTTTAGCTTCCCTAGATGAGCCCAAGCATCCCAACAACTCTTCAGCTCTTCTTAGAGAGATACCAGCCCTGTGGCAGGTTGAAAGCAGACTTTGGATCTTCAAGTCTACAGATCTGGATTCCGGGCAAAGGCTTAAACCACTGTTCAGATACCTGTGAAAACAAAAGGCAGAATCAGATTTCAAAAGGTTGCTAGCTCTGTGGAATTCTGGGCTAAAATAAGTCTTCAATTCCAAGAATAAGCTGCTTATCTATAGTTAATATGGATGTTTCACATATTAAAAAAAATAATTAGAAAAAGCAAATATAAGAGAAAGAAGGTAGATTGGTATGATACAAAGGGGCTGCAGGTATGTAGGAAAAGAGGGAGGGACGCCCAGAAAAAGACGCAGCAGCTGTGAGCAAAGAAATCCTACCCTTTAGCAAGTACAAGTCTCACTCTTCCTGTGGTTTTAAAGACTTTAGCAGGAGCACCCCATATGTCGAAGTATTTTTTCCTCTCAGACTTCTGAGAACTGTAAAGGTCTAAAAAGAGAGAGAGAGAGAGAGAGAGAGAGAGAGAGAGAGAGAGAGAGAGTCCAAATTCTGCAAAAGCTGTCTAGATTCACAGTAGAGATTACAGCTACATGCATTCTTTACCACTTGCTTATTGTTATTGCTATACAAATACTACCTGGTAGCCATTTTTGTTAATCTTTAATTCAGAAAGATATCAGACCACTCTGATGGTAAAATGGGAGAAGTGGAAGAGCAGTTGAGACGGGGAAAGATTATCCCGTGTGGGCCTCACAAAAATTTGGAAACGAGATATAATGCAAGTCTCATCCTTGCCACTATAGCATCAAGAATTAGACACAATATTCATTGGATGAAATGTGTCTGGCACACAGCGGCTGCTGACATGCGATAGAGCTTTTTAATACCAAAACAAATGCAAACAACCCAAGTCAGGCTGGAGTGGCTAGAAGTGTTTTATAACCAAGCTGCCTTCAGTCAAGCACACAGCCCAGAGAGAGCGCAATCCTAAACAGTGTTATGCCCATCTAATTCCACTGAAGTCAATGGACTTAGAAAGGCAGAGCTCTCTTTAGGACTGAAGTATGAGCAAGCAGCTCCTCTGTCCCCTCAGAATTTTGCTGGATCTTGGGTGTTTTTTGGACATTCTCCTAATTAATGTGCAGAGGTGCTTCTCCTTAAGCCTGCCATCAAGGCACAGCCTTTGAGATGTGGAATTCCACAGAATTTTGCTCTAAGAAAGCAAGGGAATCAAGTCATAGCATTAAGTAACATTTCCTTATCCTGAAACTAGAAACAGCAACTCCTCATAATTTAGACAATCTGGAGTATTTATATAATTTTTTATTATAGAGTTACTACTATCAGTGTAGTTAAATGTAAAAAAAATGTATATGCCATTTTTCTAGTATTCGAAGCAATTTATTAAATGTATTATCCAAATACATATTTACGATGGCCCAGAAACAAGGAGCTGCTAAAGGTGGATTTTCCTTCTGTAGAATTGGGGGGGGGGGGACATCATCATTCCCCTCACTAATGTTTTGAAGCATATAAATTACTTTATTTTTTAACTATTGCAACATATTTGTAGCCCAGAGGATTTTGGGAAAACATAGAACTTTAGCTTGCTGCTTACTTTATTTCTATCTATAGTAATGCTTACTTTATTTCTATCTACAGTAATTTATATTCCACAGAGACACACACCCTTCCTTAGAGCTAGGGCAGACTTGGATTGTTAGTTGCACAATATTCGGATAAAATGGATTACTTTAAGGCAGAAGCATTACCACTGTCATCATGTGAGGGGAGAAAGGCAGGGTGAACATCTTGTTAAATACACACTACAAAATAAAATATAACTAACAGCATTTACATCAGCACTATCAAAACAACCCTTCTCCCCTCAGTTTATTTCATTATCAACCCCTGAAACCTAATATTACAGTACTGTTCTCTAGAGCTACCACCTCATCCCAATTGCTTTCCTGAATTCCAGGGATATGGATCATGAAATGATTTTCAGAATGCCATAAGTACTGGTGTGTAGGTAACACTGGGTGTGTTTAGACGGGCCATTTAAGCTGGCATAAACTGCTCCGGTTGGAACGTGATCACACTAACCTCCTGACTGCGCAGCACATCACGATATGCCCATTCACACTACCGACGCGCAGCAGCGCATGTTGGCGGTTTATTTTTAAAATTTTTTTACATTTTGCACATGCACATAGGCAGCCATCCACAGAGTTGAGATCTTCGCGCAGGCGCAGAACACCCTGTCCCGAAAAGCGTGCCCTGAAGCAAAGACTTCCCTTTAAACTTTTACAGTGAAAAGGGCCTCTGTGTGGTCCCGGACTCGTCCGCAGCCTAAAACTAAGCATCTTTTTTAAAAAAAAAACGAACGTCAGGGCGAAGCTTCGCCCAAGCGCACATTGAGGAGGCTTAAAAAAAATGGTGGCTGAAAAGCGGAAGCCTCAGGCTTCCAAATGGAAGTGGCTCTACACTGGCGGAGAGTGATCAGACGGGGATAATGCGGTTGGAACCGGAGCACTCAGGATACCACTTGGGGACCTAGTAGCAGAATACACCGGTTTAAACGGTGTTTGTGACGGTTAGGGACGGAAGGCAGATGTTCGCTGTGTGATCGCGCGTAAGTACTCAGATTCTAACCAGCATCTATACTGGCTTAAATGCACGCCTGAATTAGGGCTGCCAAATGCTCCCGGGGGGCGGAATTCCCCCCACTTTCGAGCCCCGATTTCCGCTCCCGCGGAATCGGGGCCCGGGGGAACCCCACCCCCGCGTGCGCATCACCCGGAAGTGACGTCGCACGCTGGGGGCGGGGCCACGCCATTTGAGGGGAAAACTCTTTGTTTTCCCCTCAAATGGTGTGGCCCCGCCCCCAGTGTGCGACATCACCTCCGGGTGATGCGCATGCGGCGCGTGCACACACACCTAAGACGCCAGCCGGGAGCCCCCCACTCCCGGCCAAAAAACATTTGGCAACCCTAGTCTGAATGCACCCACTGTGTCCCAATGACACCATTTCAGATTGTGTGGGGGAACAGAGGCAGCAGGCAGATTTCAGTAGTAGTATTAACATCTGCACAGAATAATAACCCCCCTTTTAAAGCAAAAGGATCTGCATCTTTGCACTCCTAGTACATGGACTCGTTTGTTTATAGTGGTAAAAGCTGCTTCAAATATACTGAAGATTCGGGAGGGAAGCAGGAAGCAGGCCATGCTTCCTGTCTCCACACTTTTCCATCCTGCCTAGAATAGAACTTTTTGCATCTTATCTTATCTTACCTTCCCCTTCCCACATGTCCCATCTCCTCCATACTGGAACAATGGCTTCATTCACCGGAGACAAAAAAATTATCCCCCAGCTCTACTACTTCCAACCTGATTAGGAAAACAAGGTGGCAGAACAGACTGCCCCATTCACATTACAGGTGGAGGATCATAGAGGTCCACGTTTTGGGATGTTCTCCTATGGTACAAGGCTCCAGCAAACAGAAAACAAGAACAGCAAAGTGACAGGACTGCTTGTTTTCTATTGGCAGGGAAACACACATACCCTTCATGGGGACATATTCAACAATTACACATCCACTTGCAATCTAAAGTGGTATAGTCCAGGAATAGTTTTATCATTTCATGTACAGCTGCCAGCCTCTGGGTGGAACCTGGAGTTCTCCTCAAATGACAACTCATCTCCAGCCTACACAGGTCAATTCCCCTGGAGAAAATGAACTAGGCCTCTGGTTTGGTTCATATATGGCAAAATGGACTGTACCCCTTAGGATTGCAGGTGGCAGATTCCAGCTTTGAATTCTGCACATAAAAACTCCATGCCATTAAAAAGCTAGCACAGAACAGGGAGATTCTGCTCCTTCTCTTTGCTTGTTGTCACAGCTTTTCATTGACAAGGGTATAGGTGGGCAAGGTTACCACAGAGGGCACATGCCAAAATATAATGCTCCCCCTGCCGCCTGAAGTGATGTAGTCTACCCACCTCAGTAGTTCTGTCGCCCACATTCTTCTCCATGAACGAATCAGGCCTCAGTACACCCAGGTGCTGGTGATACTGATGCCTCAGAGACATAGTTGCACCCCAACCAAAGCACAGGGTGGAATGGATATGTGTGTGACTGCCTTTCCCGAACAGTGCCCTGGCGTCCTTGCTTACCCCTTGCTCTCTCCAGATGGCTTATACGTTTATCAAATAAGGTTTCCAGGCATGGCAAATCTCATTCATGTTACAAGAATCAAGAACAGCATATTACACCAAAAAGCATACAGCTACAAGGAGAGGAGTTACATAACAGACTGACAGCCTGGTATGAAACCCCGGCACTATCCCCCAGCTGAGCAGCAAATTTCTCTTGTGCTTCCTACTCTGAACAGCCTTGAAGTACTGCACCTTTTTTTTCTATGTAATGTGTGTGTGTGTGTGTGTGTGTCTAGTGGAGCAAACAACAAACACTCAGTTCCCTTATTAACAGTAACTGTAGGGCAGGTAACTTGGCTATTGGAATAAGGAATAACCATAGTTAATTAAGCTGTTTCTAGAGCTCTAGGCTAGGGCTGTCCTGGCCCGGTTCTGCAGATTCTGAGTAGACCCTGCATCCCTGCAGGCTGCTAGCAGGGAGACTGGGAAGAGAGGCACCAAGTCCCTCCTACTCTTTTGCTTGTTCTGAAGCCTACTAGGATAGCCTCTTAAAGAGGCAGTAGACAACAAATTTAGTGCTTTCTTTTTCCTCACCAGAGGCCCCAGTGCCAATGGGCCATGTAATTAAAATCACTGGGCTGATAAAGATGTGAGAGCCCATATGGGAGACCTTGGGCAGCAGCTGCCACATTGTAATGGTTGGTGTTCTATGGCCTGCTTCACACATGCAAGCTTATCAGCTTATCACTGAAGAACAGCAGAGTTCTTTCACCTGTATGTGTGAAAGAGCCATTACACCTCAAGGCCTCAGAGAGGGGTTTGTAACTGTCAGTGGAGGCACTTGATGCACTCAAATGTGAATCATTGTGGAAGACGCATGTAAAAGTCTCCTAATTGTTTGCATCTCTCCTTATATATAATTGAATAGTGGGTGCCAAAGTTCTAAAATGCACTCCTTTAGTGTATGGACGCTTGAACTGTCAGTCAGAAGACGCTGGCTGGGTTGACTGGCTGCTTTGTGCAGTCCCGCCCAGTGTTTCAAGGTCTTTTGCATATGGAAGCTGATTGGACTACACTCCATTCCACACCTCATACTCCCCCCACCCCCCGCAAGGCAGTTGGAATGTCAGGTGCATATGGAACCTTCAAGGTCTTTTGCATATGGAAGCTGATTGGACTACACTCCATTCCACACCTCATACTCCCCCCACCCCCCGCAAGGCAGTTGGAATGTCAGGTGCATATGGAACCTTCAAGGTCTTTTGCATATGGAAGCTGATTGGACTACACTCCATTCCACACCTCATACTCCCCCCACCCCCCGCAAGGCAGTTGGAATGTCAGGTGCATATGGAACCTTCAAGGTCTTTTGCATATGGAAGCTGATTGGACTACACTCCATTCCACACCTCATACTCCCCCCACCCCCCGCAAGGCAGTTGGAATGTCAGGTGCATATGGAACCTTCAAGGTCTTTTGCATATGGAAGCTGATTGGACTACACTCCATTCCACACCTCATACTCCCCCCACCCCCCGCAAGGCAGTTGGAATGTCAGGTGCATATGGAACCTTCAAGGTCTTTTGCATATGGAAGCTGATTGGACTACACTCCATTCCACACCTCATACTCCCCCCACCCCCCGCAAGGCAGTTGGAATGTCAGGTGCATATGGAACCTTCAAGGTCTTTTGCATATGGAAGCTGATTGGACTACACTCCATTCCACACCTCATACTCCCCCCACCCCCCGCAAGGCAGTTGGAATGTCAGGTGCATATGGAACCTTCAAGGTCTTTTGCATATGGAAGCTGATTGGACTACACTCCATTCCACACCTCATACTCCCCCCACCCCCCGCAAGGCAGTTGGAATGTCTGGTGGTGTGTAGGTCCCAGGATCATGTTTTAAAAGCTGCCTGGGGAGATGGGGACCTCAGACAGGTTACAGTGCCATAGACTCCACCCTCCAAACCAGTCAGTCCCACATAGGGAACCATTGTTGCCAATCTCCAGGTGAGGGCTACAGATCACTCACAATTACAACTGCTCTTCAGGTAGCAGAGATCAGTTCCTCTGGAGAAAACAGTGGACTCTGTCATTATACCCTGCTGAGGTCACCACAGCAAATTGACACTGCCCAAAGCCAGAGCACTCCCCCAGAGCCTCTTTCTAGATCCCGTTGTATTGCTTTCACAACGGGCTTTACTGCTAGTGTATATATAAGTCAAAAGCAACAATGGGTTGGTACAACCAAGTATGGAAGAATGGCAGGGGAAGATTTACTTAACCTTCCCCTGTGGTCACTTTTTCACTTAAATTGTTTTTCGTCAATAGGTGAAAAGGTACGCAAAGATCTAGTCTAGTCTATACAAGTGACAGAATGAGGCAGTTATGAAGGGGGAAAGGGCTGGGTTGGTAGAATGGACTGCAGCGCTCCATGATGCAGGGGAGGGATTACATTTCCCCCCCCCAAAGATGCCCTACCGTAACACTTGTGTGCAAATGGAAAGCTACCGTGTTTCCCCGAAAATAAGACACTGTCTTATATTTATTTTTTCTCAAGCAGACACACTAGGGCTTATACCACAAATGCATAAAAATCGTGCTAAGGCTTATTTTTGGGGTAGGTCTTATTTTCGGAGAAACAGGGTAGTACCACATGTGGTGGGCTACACAAGTACTTCTCATTGAAAGGCTAATTTCTATTTGCAAAGAGTTTTAAAAATGGGAAACATTAAAAAGCTATTCTCTCTACCTGCAGCCTGAAGCCCATTCTCCCACCTCAAGATTCTGCCACCTCATTCTGCTGCCTGTGTAGGCCAGAGGAAAGTGATGGCTGAGTGGAAAGGGGATCAGGGAAATTCACGGAGGGTAGATCTATCAGTGGCTATTACCTATCTTCAAAGGCATTCGCTGGGGGAGGGATAAACACTGCAGGAGGGCTGTTACCTTTAGGTTCTTCAGTGATGAATTAATCATGATTGCTATCAGATTATTTAAGAACTCTGTGAAAACTATCAACATCTGGGAATATGGGGGGAGTATACTAAAATATTTACTACATTGTATTTGTAGAATTCACAGAACCAAAGCTAAATTTGTTCTGCTTCTCTTTACACCTGACAGACCCAGATATCAGTCTTCAGAAGTAACTGGACTGACACTGACCCATAGAGTTGGGATTTCAGACAGCATATGGTCATTCCTGGGCTGATTCAGGTAATGAGTGAGTTTCCAAATGGCAGTGCAGCAGCAGGACACACTGTAAGGAATTGGGAAAGTGGAAATCCCGCAAGACTAGCCAACCTAATCCTTTGCTTGGATGCAGAACTTGATTTATAAAAAGCAGCTACAACTGAAGCCTCTCTTGAATTCTCAGATCCTTTGCTTCCAGTTATATGGGGATAGTAATTATTAAATTATGTATTCAAGGACTAAACAGTTACATTGAAAACAGGTTGTATGGCTAAATCCTAGTCAAGGAAAGGTCAGAATAAAAGCAAGAGCAAGAGTGACCTGTCTCCTTGCTAAGGAACTTTGATATTAATTTAACAGCCTGCCCTAACAACAACTCATTACATGTTCTGAACCTTGAAGGGGCAAAGTTCTTTGCATACTTTTTAATCACCTGCTGTAACTCATCCAGTCTCTGTGTTTAACATAGTCAGATCTTTGAAAGCATCTGAAAATCTGGGAAGAGGAGAAGAGATTGAAATGGAATGGAAAGCATCTGAAAATCTGGGAAGAGGAGAAGAGATTGATACCACAACAAGCAATGCAATAAATAGATCTATTTCACCAGTTTAATCAATGAAGCATTAAATTTTACCACAAGTGAGGTACAGTGATTCTATCAATAGTGATATAGTGGTTATTTTGTCAGACTATGACGGGGGAGAACCAAATTCCAATTCCCATTCAGCCATGAAGGCTAGGGTTGCCAAATCCACTTACCCCTTGGAGCGGGGGAGCCTCGGTGGTGTCCGGGAGGTTCTTTTGGGTGCGGGCGCGTGCACGCTTTGTGCGCGGGCGCCGGCAGGACGTCACCGGAAGTGACGTGCAACGTTGCTGACGTTGGGGGCGTGGCCGAGCTCGTCGGGGGGAACCATAGGGTTCCCCCCTGACGAGCTCAGCCACGCCCCCAATGTCAGCAATGTGGCGGTGACGCAGCTTCGGGGGCGGGGTTCCCCCCGGGCCCTGATTCCGCCGGGGCGGAAATCGGGGCTCCGAAGCGGGGGATTCCCCGGGCCCATTTGGCAACCCTAATGAAGGCTCATTGGGTGACTTTGGGCCAGGCACTCTCTCTCAGCCTGAACTATCTTACAGGGTTGTTGTAAGGATAAAACAGAGGAGAGTAGAACCATATATTTATTTTAAACATTTCTGTACTGCCTTTTCACCCAAATACAGTTCCCAGGGTCGTGAACATAAAACATTAAAACAACGTATAAGATAGCGTATGAAATAATTCAATAAAACATATAAATGCAGAAATATACAACACTAAAACCAGGGAGGGGGGACCAATAACTGTTACTGGGGGTACACCAAACAAAACAGAAAGAAGTCTTCACCTGCTGGCAGAAGACAGCCATAGAGATTAATCTCCCTGGGGAGGGAGTTCCAAAGTTTTGGCACCATGTCTGAAAAGGCCCTTTCTTGGCTTGCCACCTGTTTAGCCTCAGATGGCAAGGCACCCAAAGCAGGGTGCCAAAGATGAAGAAGAGTTGGCTTTATACCCCACTCTTCACTACCCAAAGGAGTCTTCCTCTCCCCACAACAGACACCATGTGAGGCGGGTGGAGCTGACAGAGTTCTGAGACAACTGTGACTGGTCACCCAGCTGGCTTCATGTGGAGGAGTGGGGAATCAAACCCAGTTCTCCAGATTAAAGTCCGCTGCTCTTAACCACTACACCAAACTGGCTCAAAGATGACCACAGTGGATGGGCAGGTGCATGTGGGAGAAGGCTGGGGTGTGCTGGCCCCAGGCCATATAGGGCTACCACCTTGAATTGATCCCAGAAGCAAATTGGAAGCCAGTATAGATGGAAGAATACTGGAGCAATATGGCCCTATAGCCCACTCTAGTCAAGATTCTGTCTGCAGCCTTCTGTACCAACTTTGGAACTCCCACCCCAGAGTGGTGGTTACTGGCCCTCCTCCTTGGTTCTGGTATTGTTTGTTTGTGTTTTTATTAAATTATTCTGTAATTTTAAATGTTTTTAATTGTTTAAATGTTTTACTATTCTTATGTGCTTCAGCTTGGGGACCCTGATCAGGTGGAAAGGCAGCATTACAAAGTTTTAAATAAACTGTAGCTTCCAGACAGTTTCAGAGGCAGCCCCGGATAGAGTAAACTGCAGTAATCTAATCTATAAATTACCCAGTACTCCTTGGAAGAAGAATGGAACAAAATATGATAAATTTCAATCCATTTGTAAGAATGCTTGACCTATGGGGCATAAAAAACACAGTGAAGGCCCTTACCACATCCATTCAGTGTCCTTTCCACTGAGCACAGAAGCACCAAGACTTGGGAGAGTACTAAGAGAGGCCAATAGAAACAGGGTTTCTAGAGCAATTTTAACAGCCAGGAATCTGGTTCAGCTCTGGATTGTATGGAGCTTCAATGTTTTGAAAGAAGTAATATTGCTAAGAAAATAGGGAAGTGCACAAGAAAATAAAAACTATTTTTTGGAACAAGATTTCATGGAGGGCATAATTATCAGTATTCTAGATTACTCTGGTCTCCAATACTGATTCAGTGTTCAGATTCAGGGATTTTGGGGGGAATTCAAAATTACTGAAGTCCATTATTCTCTATGGGAACTCTTTCTGAGGGGCTCAGCGTCAGTTTTTCAACTAAATGACACCAAAATAACAAGAGATTTGTGCCAAAATCACAAAACATTTCTGCCCGTCCACTAAAGAAGCCCTGAATTTCAAGTGGTTTGGACCAAGAGATCAAATTCTATGGGCCCCTGAACAAGATGCCCTCAACCATCCTCCATTTTTTCCTATGGGGGGGGATCCATAGTTTCTCCAGGACAAAAAATAGCCAAAACTGTCAGGAGCAAGCAACCACTGGCCAAAATACTCTCAACGCAAACAGAACCAACAAGCCCAACAGAACCAACATCAAACAAAAGAACCCCAACAGAATCACAGACCAATGTGGCAAGCCCAACTCATCCAATGTCAAAACAGAGAATCCAAAACAAACCAACTGAAGCAAGGAAAGAGAGTCTAACCCAAGAGAACCAGACTACAGAAGTCAATCAAAATCCAGGGCCAATGTGACACTGCAAGACCAACAGAATCAATGTCAACCAGAGAATCCTAACAAAGGCAACTTGGCAAGGTCCTCCTAACAAGATCCCATTTGCCTGTGAAAGGTGCCTCTCTTCCCTCCCCATCACCTGGGAAGCCTACAAAAACAACCACCCCCAAGTCTGGTGCTTCAAAACACTACCCCTGGCTATTCCTAAGCATTTGGAAATAGTCAAGATACCAGTATTGACCATGATTCTCTAATGTGTCCCTGGATCTGTAATATACCCCTGAAAATCCTGATAAGATGCTTTTTGGGTATATGTTCAGACCATATATATCCAACCACACATCCCTATAAAATAATTTCTATAATCCTCTATTTGGTGGGTTGGTTGATCTTTTGTCTGCATTTGCCCAGCAGTACCTTAAAAAGGGAAGTATTTCCAACAGTGCTAGGACACAGGAGAGCCAGCACCTCACCGCATACATTTTATTAATTTTTTAAAAAATGTGTATGCTACTCCATTCTGCCATGGAAACTTGCTCTGTGACCCTGGGCTAGTCACATAATTTCAGTCTAGCCTAACTACTTCACAGGACTGTTGTGAGGATAAAATGACGATGAGAATGATATAAGCTACTTTACATTTCCACTAAGGGGTATAAATAAAGTCAGGGCATAAATGAAGTAAGTACATAAATAAAATAATAAAGTTTCTAATGAAATGAATAAGTGAATGCAACATAAAATACACATATTCTACAGAACTCAACTAACAGCAGCCCAAGCGATCACTGGCACAAGTTCCTAAATATATCACCTGCCTCCACTAATCCGCCATCTTCTTTTCATTTAGAAAGAACAAACTGGAAAGGGAAGAGCTTTACCGATGTGGATAATATACTTCTATAAGTCAACAAGGAGTAATTCATTTTAGTATGGGTGACTTAAAACTCTCCACTTTCCATTACCACATAAACCCTCATTTCCTTCAAGTTCTGACAAATTTGAGAATCTTCAGCAGTTTACAGCCTCTGCTCTGAGGCAATCTCCCCTTCACAAGATACATAAACTAAGGCAGAAAGGAGTGTGGCCTCATTGGTGCACAGGTGACAAAGCATAATAAAGCACAATCCCTCTGAGGGATCCCCCCCATCCCTCTGGACACAGACTCCTCATAGCATCTCAAGGATAAATAGCCGATAGACTGAGGCTCATTCATATGTTAATCAAGACCAAGAAAACAATTTGAGTTTCAAAAGGCCTTGGGATGGGTGGGAATCAAATGGGACCTCCTGCCCATTGTGAATTAGGAGTGACCTTGATTTAGGAACAAGAGGGGGGGGAGTATTTAAAAGTTGGCTGCACAAATTCACTGGGATTTGAATTTCTGAGTCACATCCATCCCAACGGTGGAATACTTATGTCAACATAACTGGGCCACCAGTCACACAACTGGTGAGTGGATGATCAAGAAGCCACTCTACCTACTACAACATGATTGTCATGGAGGAATAAGGTCATACAGAGTCATTCCAACAATAAAAATTAGTGTCCTCTCACAGACCATCAAAAACATACACCCAAAAGAAAGTGGAGATTAATTTATATTGATATTCATAAAGACCTGTGAGCATACATGAACAGAAAACACACTTATACTGAAAAGTACATTTGAAAAGACACAAAACAAGCTCCCTCATGCTGTCCCAACTAGGTTACCTGCCAAGGAAACTCCCCATACAATACAGTGAGTACCAAGTACTCATTGTTATAGAATGGGGATGAAAAATAGTGCCCATTAGAAAGTCACATCTGATGACCAGCCTGATGATAACCAATTAGCCAGTTTATGAGCTAGGGGCCCATGCAGGTGAGAGATTCCTCTCATGCTTCAGACCACACAGCAACATTTTTTCAGGTATGCCTTGGGTATACATATTGAATGGTCAAATGCTCCTCCATTAAAACCTGAAATGACATTCCTGTTATGAACTGAAAATTCTTCAAACTGGCTTTCCAGCTTTGGAAGGTGAGGAACAAATATTTAATTTGCAGGGTATATTAGGAAGGCTGGAGTGATGAAGATATTGATTATAGTTTTAATATTTTAATTTGTATTCCACTAGTATTTAAATCTCCTGCCAACCTAGCAGTTCGAAAGCAAGAAATTGCAAGTAGATAAATAGGTACCACTTCAATGGGAAGGTAACAGCGTTCTGTGCGCCTTGGTGTTTAGTCATGCCGGCCACATGACCACGGAAATGTCTTCGGACAGCGCTGGCTCTTCGGCTTTGAAATGGAGATGAGCACCGCAACCCTAGAGTCGGATTCGACTGGCTTTCGAGCAAGAGAACCTTTACCTTTTAGTATTTAAATATTCAGTAAGAATAAAAATTAAATTTAGACAAACGATTAAGACAATATTCAGGTTTTAATGATGATTTAATTTTAGTGTAGAAGTTTGTTCAACTGTATTTCTCTTTATTGTTAATAGGTTATCGCTAACATTAGGAAAGTTCTTGTTTATTCTTTTAAAGAGAAATTCTATCCCAAAACTCTGTAATAATGATGTTTTATTGCATTCTTCTATATTTGAAATATGTAGTACATCTGATTTTACTTGTTATATGTAACAACTCATAATATTTGATAAACTTGATGAATCTATATTTTCCCCTACCCCTTCTTCCCTTTTGTATCCCATTTTTTTGAGAATTTTTTTTTAAATTAAAGTAAAGCTGGAGAAGAGCCAAGGGAAACAAGAAACATTTGGAGAAAGAGTATGCAGCAGAACGTCAAGGAAGAGAGCTATGCTGGAGAAGCTCCCTTCTGAAAGGTTTGTTGTCTTAAAACAAGCACCCCAGACAAAAGCTGTCCTAAGCCACAGACTGTAGAAGGATTCAGAAAGGTCATACCTGTGGTACTGGTTTGCAATACATAAGAGATGATTCCCAGACTCACATAATTCTTATGCTGGAATAAGCTTATTTTGTCTTAAAGGTACCACTCTGTTTCTCCCCCCCCCCTCTTTACTTTGCCACATGCTAACAAGGCTATGCTTTTTTGAGAGTTTCTTTCTATAACAGTTGCCACTGTTGTTGTTTCTTCTTACTTGCTCATCCTCTTAAACACATCTGCCAAAAATTCCTTGCAATTGGACATCCCTGAGGCCAAGTGCAAGCAACTCTTCTGGAGTGAGACTGAAAACAAGACCACCTGATGCCTTGGTTGATGAGCTCTGCTCCTTATATTGTTAGCATCACCATCTCCCGGACAACCACTGAGCAATGGTCAAGAAGAGGAATTAATTGCTCATCCAGATAAAACAAAAACCAGGCTACATGTTGGCAATTGCTTTTTCAGTTGCCATTTTCCATCTAAGCTATGTCACAAGGCAGGTGGAAAAATACAGACCAGTGACTGTGGAATCAGTACAGTTGCCAAGAGATCCAGGAGTGGAGCTGGAAAATTCAGGGGCTGAGGCTCAAGGCATCTGGGTCAGCATATTATCCAGACCCAAAGCAGTCTAGCATGAGCAAGGATTCCCACCCAGTAATATCAACATGAAACTCTTTGGCAAGTTGAGGCATTATCAATCTGCAGAGGATGTTTAGTTCTATCTTTTTCACTAAATTCTAGGAAGGGTGTGGAAGATGTGAATCTGTGTCTGAACATGGATGTGGGCAAACAAACTAAAACCTAATGCTGACAGGACGGGGGTTCTTCTGTTACTCAGTTCTTCAGCTGATCTACCTATGTCTTGATCACATTTTTACCCCACCTTGATTCACTCTACCTCCATGCTATCCTTGAAGCAACCTGTGAAGCAGGTTAGGAAGAGAGAGTGAATGATGAGTGCAAAGAGTCCCAGCAAACTTGATGGCAAGAAGGGGTATGATCCCTGGTCCTAGTCCAACACTGTAACCATACTGTCTCTCTGGTGAGCTGATCTAGGGAGTAGGATACCGCTTCTTGTAGCTGGGGATACACTAGTACTTCAGATTCAGGTATATACTTTGGGGGTGCTCTTGGCACCTCAGATGTACCAAGATGTTCAAGTTGTAGTAGTGATGAGGAAAGTCTTTTACCAGTCAGGGTGGTGTGCTAGTTATGTCCTTCCCTAGAAATGACAGGGAATCGCTTCCCTAGAAATGACAGGCCTTGCTACAGCCACTGATGCCCTAGGATCATCCAAATTGGGTTACTGTTAACATGGTCCATGTGGTTCTGCCTCTGGAAACTGTGATTACTCAGCTAGCAACCAGATAGAGCACAAAACTCCAGTATTGTTTCATCTACATAGATTGTCTGTTGGTTTCTGGGTCCAATTAAAAAAGTTGGGGGAGGGGGTCCCTTTAGAACCTTAATGGATTTAGTGCCAGACAATTTTGAGGACTTTCTCCTGCTACATACACTGACCCAACCAACCTCTCGGATCAATATCTGAGACACCTCTTTCTATCCTTTCATCATTTGTAGTGCAGTCAGATGTGATACAACAGGGCCTTTCAGTAGTGGCACCATATATGTGGAATGTTCTCCCTTGGGAAATCCATTCATCCTCATCACTGATTGCATTCCAATAAACTTGGTTGTTTAAGAAATCTTTGGGGCCTATTTAAAGCCTTCCTATGTAAAACCCTTCTTCTCCTGTTTTCCATGATTTAGTATATGATGAATGAATTAATTAATTAAATTGATTCTGATGTTTATATGGCCTTAATAATATGTTGCTAGCTTCTATGGAGATGTTCTCTTAAATTGAAAAGCAGGATAAAAATATTTTAATATATAAAACATCAATAGCATTAACAAGTGGACAGTAATAGGTCTCTGGATCTGGCCAACAGGTATCAATAGGAGAAATGTCTTAATCTTACAAAAAGGTGAAATGAGGTTGGCTGAGGATTCCCATATGCTTTTAAATGAGCCAAGGTTGATATGCCAGAACACAATGGCTACTGTAGACAAAAATCGATGGGCTGGTCTGGACTGGAGCATCCAAAATAGAGAACTAGGGTTTTAGTCAAGTTGTTTGATAGAGCAATTCCATTGGGGCTTACTTGTAGTCATAAAGGGCTCCTATAATACTTTTAAAATAAGGAGCTGGTTTTGTTTGGCTGGCGTCACTTTACTGGCATAAAAAAGTTATAGTCATAGAAAAATCCTAACTTATTGTTTTAAAAACTGAGCCAGATACGTTTATAAACAATAACGCAGAATGAGTTTTATAGCCAATTAAAAGCTTCTGATAGGGTGGACGAACAACTGCTCAGTGCAGTGTCATAAAGCATGATGTTGCACTAGTTTTGCAGGGATGTTGTGTTTCACTATAGCAGATATATCAACACAGATATTCAGGGTTGTTAATCTGAAATCCCTGTGGTCAAGGAGGACTTCTTTTTAAATCTCAAGACATTGGGTTGGTTATGCCCCAAAGATTTAGAGATTACTAAAATTAGCTGAGAGATCAGTGATAGTAGTTGTACTTTGGAGCTATAACCTTCGGTGCACTTGCAAGAATCTCAGTGAATGGGTTCTGTTTACTCAGATTCCACCATGACAGTCATGACCAAGCTCTGAAGAGACCCTCACTTCAGCACATTCCCATGATGGATTTTTGATACTGGGGAATCAGCCCCCAAACACATGAACATATACAGAATAGATTTTCCTAATTGCTAAGTAACAGCAGGCAGCCCCATAATTTGAAGTAGAGGGCAGAGTTACTGATTTAGGAGGATAGTTTGATCTGGTAAATTTGGTTTCAGAAATGAACCGCTGAAATCCCAGGTGAGAGTGTCTAGTGGTCCTCCATTTAGCATAGCCAGCCTGACTTCCTTGAACTGTCCAGTTTTTCTTCTTCTTCTAAACTTCCTATTTATTACCCTGCTGATCTCAGACATGATGCTTCTGCTTTCTGCCCCTGCTATTTTATAATCCAGATGTGATAAAATAATCTCTCAAGGCTGTTTACGTATTGACAATCCCACCTCAGCGTAGGGACAAAACATGATGAATTGTGAGTCACATTCACATTCTACAGTCCTATGAACTTTGTAATACTGACTTTGTGGGTGCAAGTCAGTAGATGGAACAAGATGTGATCCATGGTACAAGGAATGGACCACATCTGTGCATTAACACAGTACACAGGTTCCACCACAACCTGGGCATGTCAGATGTAGCCCCGAGATATGATCCTCTCCTGCTTCTGTCTCCACCCCACTGGAATGTAGTCTGGAGTATAAAGTGAGGGTAAACATCCCTCCCGCCTGAGAAATCTAATCTTTCCATTCAGGACTCTACCTGCAAAACTGAAATATCTGAACTATTTCTTCCTCAAACAACTTGGGAGGGAAGGAGAGGGTAGAGGAGAAAGGGGGGGGGGGTAGAGAAAAGTATTATGTAAGACTAAAGGTGCTGAACAACAGTTATTAAAAATACTAACCCTGTAGAGGGAAGGCGAAAGAAACACTGAGGGGGACACAAAGTTTTCTAGGAGGATGTAAACAACCTTTGAATTACTACAGCAAACATTTAAGCAGTATAATCTTTCATGCAGTGCACATGCATATCAGAAGTATCAAGAAAGCCACAGCCCACTAAAAGTCCTTAAGAGTGGCAACATATTTTCTTCTTTATTAAAAATCTTGGAGCAAGAGGATTTATCTATATCTATTTATCTATATCTATATAATTTTTATAATTTTTTTATTATTATACCGAGGGCACAAAGAGAAAGTATTGCAACTAATTTAAGGATGGCGAATATAAAGATGGCCAGAATTTAATATAGGTGACTTGAGCGGCAGAAAGAAAATAAAACATGAAACAGTTTATTTAAAAAGGGACTTTATGTACCCGGCAGAGTGATTAGCGTTTATCAGAGAGCTAAGACGCAGCCTTGGCAAAGTGTTCCTTTAAAGTTCTCTTTTTAAAAAGAACAGGGTAGGATTTCCAGATATAAAGTCTGAACGGGATGGAGGGGAGCTCAGCTTTGGAAGCAGAGACCGAGAGTTTGAAATATACAGCACAGACAGCAAGGAATCACCGAATAAGGGAGCTGGGGGGTGCGAATAATAGAAATCTTAGCTGGCAGCAAGACGTACAAACTGATTCTTCCTCCCTGTCCTGCATCAAATTCTTTCTTTTGCACAACTCACCTCATCAGGGAGATCCTGGCGTTTCCAGCATACAGAGTTGCCAAGTCCAGTTCTGTCACCAGCGCCGTCCCTTTCTATCTCCCCCTTTATTCCTTCCTGTAAGCAAAGTGGCCGAAGTATAAAAACCAAAGGCTGATCTCCACTTCCAAGAAAGACACACACAGATCGATCTCTTAACAGTCCCGAGCTCCGAGGACTGGATGGTGCTGGGGAGAGGAAGGGAGGGAGGGAGGAAGGGAGAGGGGGAAGAAGGCGAGGGCAGACAGAGGGGTGTGTGTCTGCGTGCGCGCACAAAGTCTTCGGAACCAGAGAACTCAAGAAGAGAAACGTTTGCCGCCGCTACGTCCCCGCTCCGCGCTTCCCAAACCCTGCATTCTTCTGTTTCCCAGGGGCACTGACTACCCCAGTTGAGACGGACTCGTCTAGTCAGTTTCAGAGGGCGCTTGGGAACTCTTCTGTAAAGAAACCGCCGTCGCCCCCTCCTTTTCTCAAGCCACCCCCCCCCCCCCCCCCACCCGCGACACCCTCTCTTCCTCTGCACAACCGTTTTTCCAACCCCCCCCCCCCCCCCCGCAACCAGGATCACTCTTTCTCTCTGCAGGAAATCCCTCCCAGACTGCTGTTCTTCCCTCCTGATTGGAAAAGCAAAAGGGGGGACGGCTAGGCTTGCTGGGCAGGGCCACAGAGTTGCCTGCTGTCACTCACACGGGGCGATGGATTCAGGGGTAAAAGGAAGAGAAGGGCGTGTGTTATTATGAAGCGTGTTACTTGAGACTTTGGCGCGGTTGGGAACGTGTGCGCACAGGTAGGAGAGTGTCTGTGTCTGGAGCAGGGGGAGCTAAGCCGCCTGTCCCCCCCATTCCTTTTTCCTCCTTCCCTTTTAAAAGTTAGAGCCCCCAGGGTTCATTGGAGTCTCAAGTGGATTTACTTGGCAAGTAGAAGCAGCCTAACTATTCCCGAAGTATGTCTGAAAAGAGGAGCAGAGGTCCTGTAGGTATCCATTAGGGGTGCCTTGGATTCCCCCCCCCCACACACACACACCGGTCAGGGTCTGGGTACTGGTTGCTTTCCCCTCTTCCCCAGGACAAGAAATCTTCCTTGGCCCTCAGGTAGTGTGCCAGTATAGTTAGTTTTAGCTGTTCCATTTTGGTTTTTATGCTGGCTTTAATTTGGAAATAGGAAACGTTTTTATTCTTAGTGATGATCTGATTGCTTTGTTAATAGTTTTCTTTTTAAATTTAATCATCTTGAACTTCTTGGGAAAGTAGTTCGTGTTTATTTAAAAACAGGCTGTTCTGAAGTGTTTACCTTCTGAAGTGTTTACCTTCAAGTAATAGAAATATTATAAAGACGTAGGCCTTTTCAGTGCCCCCACCGTTTTTTGGCAAGGTTTTAAGACATAAGCACACACACATCCATCTGCAGCGTAGGAGGGAGATGCTTAGCTACCTGTCACCATGCTCTCTAGCCAGGACCTACAAGTTAACTTCTAGCTTTCAAATCCTGTGTTGAACTTTCACAGTGAGTTCCTATGCAGAGTAATTCCTAAGTCTGCTGAAGTCAGTGGTTTATCGGCATAGTTCAGCCAAAATTAAGATTCAGTATGAAGGCCAGGCATCCCATTCTATGCTCCACCTATCCTCTGTGTCTCTCCTTTCATCCTATGTCCCTTTGCAGAGGCAGCAAGAGCTCTGTTTCCAGAACTCCAGTACTTCTGAAGGTCAGGATGGAGCTATGTATGCAACAGAACGAGATGGTAAAATGGTGAGATGGCATTGCTTCAGCCTACAAGTTTAAAACTTATACAAGTACAAAATTAGAACACGCTCCCCTTATGCTGTGCTACTTTTCTACTTGCATGGAGGTCTTCATGTAGGAGAGTATGTGGGGGGGAAACACATTATTTCCCACCTATTGTTTGAATTAGAGGATTTCTTTACTACCATTCCATTATAGTTTCAGAATTTCTCCCTGTGCTGTGTTGTACATTTGAGGGAGGGAGAAGGAAGGAAGGAAGATTCCTAATGCATTGTGAAACAAGACCTGGTAATTTCCAAATCCAGAATCCAAATTGAAAGTCAGATGATGAGAATTTTGTAAGCATTCCAAATTTACTGTGATACCCCAGAGAGCACTACTGTCAGGGTCACAAAACCGATTGGCCCTCCCAGGTCCCAAGGACGCCAGGCTGGCTGCAACCAGGGCCAGAGCTTTCTCGGTGGCGGCTCCACACTGATGGAATGAGCTCCTGGAAGAGATCAGGGCCCTGCGGGACCTTTTACAGTTCCGCAGGGCCTGCAAGATGGAGCTCTTCCACCAGGCTTTTAACTAGGAGCTGCCACAACTATCAATAACAACTGAAACCTTGAGAGCCTGGTCCCTGGTTGGTTACTGACAGCCTGTGCGTGCCAATCATATCTGAGGAAGATCAGTGAGGTGTATACTTAAACCTATGTATACAGCTGTATACTTAAGCCTACCTCACAGGGTGTCTGTTGTGGGGAGGGGAAGGGAAAGGAGTTTGTAAGCCGCTCTGAGACACCTTTGGGTAGTGAAGGGCGGGGTATAAATCCAATCTCTTCTTCTAAACAACTATGGAATGCACTCATGTGGTAACGCCATTGATATGACATCAAATAATATAGCTAGCACTTTAATATCCTATTGTTTTAATGAACTGTTTTAAAATGTTTTATGGAAATTCTGATTGTTATTATGTATTTTGCCCTGTGTAAACCGCCCTGAGCCTGCTCCGGCAGGGAAGGGTGGGGTATAAATCGGGAAAATAAATAAATAAATAAATAAATGTATCATGACAGGACTCTGCCACTTAATTCACAGCTTATTCTCTTGCACATGTAGAACCAGCCTTACAATTGAAAATGTTGGAATGTCTCTAAAATAAAATGCCTTTGTGGCCCGTAGACTCCCATGGCCAGGAAAAAAACTTGATATGTGTGACCAATCTGAGTTGTCTCTAAATAGCCCAGGTAAAGTCCTAGAACAGATGTATGAGTGTATGTGTGTGTGTTTGCATGTATGGTGAGAATCAAACATTCCTGGTGAGCGTGTTAAGTTTGTTGCTGTATTAATGTGGTGGAGATAGAGGAACATAGGGAGGTCTTCAAAGGTGCAGAGGAAGTAGCACTTTACTGTCAGTAAGAGGAAGTTCTTCTAGGAGTGTGTGTGACTTGAACTCTTTGCTTCTTGGTTCTTACATCCATTGTCCCTTCAACTGGTCTTAAAGGTGCCACTAGACTCAAACTTTGTTTCTACTGCTTCAGACCAACACGGCTACCCACCCGGATCTATATTTTATCCTCTGTTATGTTTGTTTTCCTTTTCATGTTAATATTATATCTTTGAAATGGGATAGATTACATGCTTTTGGTGAAGGTCAATATTTATCCACTGACTTCTAGGTGAAAGGCATCTACTGCCATTTTGCTGAAGCAAGAACCTTCCTAGTTTCTTAGGAATGCCTCTTATGTGTTGTCTTACTTATCTAAAAAGGATTTGCCTCATTCCAGAATCACACAGGAGAAAGTGAACAAAATTTGAGTACAGTGGCACCTTTAAGACCATCAAAGTTTTATTCTGGGTATAAGCTTTTGTGTGCAAGCATACTTCTTGAGATACATTGAAACAGATGTCACCAACCACTACATACAAGAAGGGCCAATTCGAGTCAAGAAGTATAAGTAACTGAGCAGTAAATAAAGCTAAGACTGGATGAAAGTGATTGGTAAGACCTGTGAATAGCAGCAAATTAGCATTGTTGTTGTTCAGTCACACAGTCAAGTCCGATTCTTTGCGACCCCATGGACCACATCATGCCAGGCCCTCCTGTCTTCCGCCGTCCTCCAGGGGTTTGCTTAATTTCATGTTCATTGCATCAATAACACTGTCTAACCATAGATCCACTTGGTCAGCCGTGTTGGTCTAAAGCAGTACAACAAATTTAGAGTCCAATGGCACCTTTGTTGGTCTTAAAGGTGCCATTGGACTCTAAATTTCATATTCAAGGTATGAGCTTTCGTGTGAACACACACTTTATCAAATACATTAGGATGGCAGTCAAGGTTCAAACTTATAGCTAGAGAATGAACAGCAAATTAACATGTCTAACCATCTCATCCTTACTTGTCCCCTTCTTCTTTAACCTTCAACCTTTCCCAGCATCAGCGTCTTCTCCAGTGAGTGCTCCCTTCTCATTTGGTGGCCAAAGTATTTGAGCTTCAGCTTCAGTATTTGGCCTTCCAGAGAACAGTCAGGGTTGATTTCTTTGAGGATTGACTGATTTGATCTCCTGGCAGTCCAGGGGACTCTCAAGAGTCTTCTCCAGCACCATTATTCAAAAGAATCTATTCTTCAGCGCTCGGCCTTCCTTATGGTCCAACTCTCACAGCCAAACATTACTCCTGGGAATACCATTGCTTTTACTATGCAAACTTTTGTTGGCAGGGTGATGTCTCCACTTTTTATTATGCTGTCTAGGTTTGCCATAGCTTTCCTCCCAAGAAGCAGGTGTCTTTTAATTTCATGGCTGCAGTCACCATCTGCAGTGAATTTGGATCCCAGGAACGTGAATTCTGTCACTGCTTCCATGACTTCCCCTTCTATTTGCCAAGGAGTGATTGGGCCAGATGCCATGGTTTTAGTTTTTTTGATGTTGAGTTTCAAGCCAACATTTGCGCTCTCCTCTTTCATCCTAAGCAAGAGGCTCTTGAGGTCCTCTTCACTTTAGATAGAAAATAATTTGAAATTATGGTCCTGAAGGATAATATTGATTAATAGGCGGTGGAAGGGATTGGAAACGTTTATTTCTGGTTGATGTAAGTCTATTTGGAAAAAATAAGTATACCATCGTAGTTACAATAAGATATTGAGAAAGGAAGTTGGAAATATATGGATAGAAAATTTGCAGAGTAACAAAAGGGGATAAATAGTGGTTCATGATTATTTGAGAAGTTGTGAGAACCTTATCTAGAAAGAAAAATGTCTGTTTTGAATTGTAAAGGTCAATTTGAGTATATCAAGTTATATCTCAAAAGATGGTTCTTATGAATATGCGTGCTCAGTTGTAATATTAAGAACTAGTTGTATCGCCGTATACAGAAAATATTGGAAGTGTATGTTTATGTTTGTTTTTGTGTTTATGTGGTGTGTGTCTATTATTTCTAAAAATTCAATAAAAATATTATAAAAAAAAGAAATGCTCTAACTATTTATATTGTTTGTGTTCAGAACAAAAGATCACACTTACAAGAACAGTTATTGTACTCTGAACTTAGCTGGAAGAAAATTGTGAAATTTATTGATGAAAATTCAGAGAAGGGAATCCAGCAATCTCTACATGGTGATTTAAGGACAATATTACAAGCTGCCAAACAAATAGGTAAGTGGTAATTTAGAGTTAGCCTAATAATTATAAATCATAGTTCTGTGTTATCCTGTTTGCAAAAGTTCATAAAAGTTACAAGCCCATATACATTTTTATGAGTCCACCTGCCTACACATACCTGTGCTCACTTGTTTAAGAACATAAGAACATAAGAGACGCCAATGTTGGATCAGGCCAAAGGCCCATCCAGTCCAACACTCTGTGTCACACAGTGGCCAGAAATACCAGTGCCATCAGGAGGTCCAGCAGTGGGGCCAGGACATTAGAAGCCCTCCCACTGTTGACCCCCCCCCCAAGCACCAAGAAGACAGAGCATCACTTGCCCCAGAGCCCCTAGCTATACCTTGTGGCTAATAGCCACTGATGGACCTCTGCTCCATATGCTTATCTAATTCCCTTTTGAAGCCGTCCATGCTTGTAGCACCCACCACTTCCTGTGGCAGTGAATTCCATGTGTTAATCACTCTTTGGGTGAAGAAGTACTTCCTTTTATCCGTTCTAACCCGACCGCTCTGCAGTTTCATGGAGTGCCCACGAGTTCTTGTATTGTGAGAAAGGGAGAAAAGTACCTCTTTCTTTACCTGCTCTTTCCCATGCATAATCTTATAAACTTCGATCATGTCACCCCTCAGTCGTCTTTTCTCCAAGCTAAAGAGCCCTAAGCGCTTTAACCTTTCCTCATAGGGAAAGTGTTCCAACCCTTTTATCATTCGAGTTGCCCTTTTCTGCACTTTTTCCAAAGCTATAATATCCTTTTTAAGGTGTGGTGCCCAGAACTGCACACAGTATTCCAAATGAGGTCTCACCATTGATTTATATAGGGGCATTATTATATTGGCTGATCTGTTTTCAATACCCTTCCTAATAATCCCCAGCATAGCATTGGCCTTCTTTATTGCAGTCACACACTGTCTCGACATTTTCAGTGAGTTATCCACTACAACTCCAAGATCTCTCTCTTGCTCAGTCTCTGCCAGTTCAGACCCCATCAATGTGTATTTATATTTAGGATTTTTGGCTCCAATGTGCATCACCTTGCACTTGGC
This sequence comes from Gekko japonicus, assembly GCF_001447785.1. Lineage (NCBI taxonomy): Eukaryota > Metazoa > Chordata > Lepidosauria > Squamata > Gekkonidae > Gekko > Gekko japonicus. The sequence goes on along the minus strand of NW_015175386.1, from coordinate 504,459 downwards.
CACATTGAACCCCATTTGCCATGTTGACGCCCACTCGCCCATCCTTGACAGATCCCCTTGGAGTGCCTCACAATCCTCACTGGTTTTCACCACCCTGAACAACTTTGTATCATCCGCAAATTTAGCCACTTCACTGCTTACTCCCATCTCCAAATCATTAATGAACACGTTAAAAAGCAGTGGACTTTGATAGCAATTCCATACAAAGAGAACATATATAAAATGTTCTACAGATGGCACTGGACACCAGAGAAGGTAGCGAAATGTTTTATAAACGCCAACTGGAATTGCTGGAAATGTAAAAGTAATGTGGGTACTTATAGGCATATGTGGTGGAGGTGCGATAAAGTACAAAGATATTGGGGGAAAAATTTATAGAATGATCAATGAAATTATAGGAACACAAATACCATTTAAGCCAGAGATCGCTTTATTGAATATGATCCCAGATGGATATAGTAATACAGATAAATATGTAATTATATACTTCTTTACGGCAGCGAGAATTTTATTAGCTAAAGCGTGGAAGGAAGAGAATGTACCTTCAAAAAAAGATGTAATAGATAAAATGTTATTTGTAGCTGAAATGGATAGATTAAATGTAAGGTTACAAGGCAAGAATAAAGAAATATTTGATAATAGATGGAAAATGTTTACATATGGCTAGATAATGAAAGTAAATAAGACTCACAAGAATAAAAAAGTGTAAATCAATGATATAATGTATATATGAAAAATTAAATAAACTGGGGGGGGGGAGATAGCCACTTTGCTTTCTTGCATTTCTTTTTCAGTGGGATGGTGCTGATTGCTGTCTTCCGTACAATGTCATGAACCTTCATCCATGGTTCTCCAGGCACCCTGTCTATCAAATCTAGTCCCTTAAATCTATTCTTCACCTCCACTGTATATTCATAAGGGATGTGATCTAGATCAAACCTGAATGGCCTAGTGGTTTCCCCAATTTTCTTCAGTTTAAGCCTGAATTTTGCCATGAGTAGCTCTTGATCTGAGCCACAGTCAGCTGCAGATCTTATTTTTACTGACTGTATAAAGCTTCTCCATCTTTGACTGCAAATGACATAATCAATCTGATTTCACTGTTGCCCATCTGGTAATGTCCATGTGTAGAGTCGCCTCTTAGGTTGATGGAAGGGGGTGTTCACTATGACCAGCGTGTTCTCTTGACAAAACTCTGTTAGCCTTTGCCCGGCCTCATTTTGTTTTCCAAGGCCAAAATTGTCCATTATTCTGGTTACCTTTTGACATCCTACTTTAGCATTCCAGTCCCCTATGATGATAAGGACATCTTTTTTGGTGTTAGTTCTAGGAGTTCATAGAAAGGAGTTTACAAACAGATACGAGAACTGAATGACATTCGCATGTATAATAAAATAAGAAACCAATATCTCTGTTAAGCCCTGGGGGTTCCATTGTCCTGAGTATTGTAATAACTTGTAACTCAACAATCTCCCATTTTAGTCTGTTTCTGAAATTCCTTTGTGATAAAACAGCTACTTTGAGGTCCCCATTGAATGTCCTGGAAGGTTGAAGTGTTCTCCTATGGGTTTCTCAGTTTTGTGATTCTTGATGTCAGATTTGTGTCCTTTTATCCTTTGCTGCAGGGTTTGACCTGTTTGTCCTATGTAGAGAACTGAAGGGCATTGTTGGCAATTAATGGTGTAATGTATTCAATAGCTGCCATTGCAATACATGAATCATCTAATTGAAGTACAATGTTAAGCTTCGTCCTGGGCTAGGATCCAAATCCATCCAATCGCATTGATAGCCCAGGAAGAACCAACCAATCACTTGTCAGCAAGCTCCCTGAGCGGGAACGTCCATGATTGGTCCTTATGCATACAACCTTATTGGTTGGTAAATGAACAGTAGGCGTGGCTACATTAGCCGGGAAAGTTTAAAAGCAGGACAGCTGCAATGTAAAAGCTGTTCTGGTTATCAGATGTTGATCCGGGTTGGAGTTGTGTTCGAGTGGTAAAATAAAGCTGAATCTTTGCTGAATCACTCTCCGACTACTTTGTTAAGCGAGCGACTCACCAATTGGCGACGAGGATGGGATATTAGTGTGGGTAGGCAGCCCTGCTAAACAATCCCACGACGGACAACAACGAGCATCACACCGTGGCCGATCAGCAGCAGGCACCGCCAGATCTGGTGGAAGCGCCTGTCAGGATGGCCAATAGCCAGAAGTTCGAGGCATTCGAACCTACCACCGAGGACTGGGACGCTTACCTGAAGCGGTTCGAGTTCCACCTCGAGGCGAACGACATCGCAACTGAAGAGAAGAAGCGGGCAACGCTCCTGAGCTCTTGCGGCAAGAGCGTTTGTGACATTGCCCAGTTGATTGACGTCACCAGGAAGTGACATTATGACGCTGGGCACGCTGGGGGCGGGGCCACGACCATCCGAGGGAAAACCATAGAGTTTTCCCTCGGATGACCGTGGCCCTGCCCCCAGTGTGCCCGGCGTCATAATGTCACTTTCTGGTGACGCGCATGCCGGGGTGGGGTTCCCCCCGGGGCCCAATCCGGCGGCAGCAGGGAACGGGCCTCTGGGGTGGGGGTTTCCCCGCCCCCCGGGGGGACTTGGCAAGCCTATTTGGCAGCCATTTTGTGGTTGTGCCCACCACCTTGTGTCAGGATTCCTAAATAGTGTTACACCCTCTAAGCCCATTGACTTAAATGGACTGGGAAGGGTGTCACTCCACTTAGAATCACACTGCAAGGCTACAGTCCTAAGAACATTTTCCTGGATGTAAGCTACATGGAAAAAAACAGGACTTGTTTCTGAGAAGACCTGCTTAGGCTTGCTTTCAATGTCTGTAAGCATACCAAACAATCACACTGCAATGAAAAAAACTGTGTTATATTTACAGTGTATCTGCATAGACAGCCAGTAGGAAAAGAGGTGTTGGGAGAAGACTGTCCCTGAAGGGAGAGAGACAATTCTGGAAGCCTGAGGGCCTGTGTGTGCGTGTGTGTTGTTCTAGAGACAAAGCCCATGATAACAGTTATGGAGAGAGCGGCTTTATATCTTATCTTTGATTGACGCATAACACTTCCATTGTTCTCAGAAACTGGATTACTGTCATCTCTGAGAAATACTCTGGCTGGCTCAGCTTCTTGAGTAGACTGTGAGACAATACGTATCTGTGATAAACACCTATGCACCCACCATGAGCCTTTTACATGGCAATTTTCATATTTTATATCAAGAAAAGCCAAATTCTGTGAGCAGAAGCCCAAATTTTTTACGGCCTATGCAACACAGAGAGGGGGCAGGGACACACACACAGGAATTGTAGTCTTGCCGGGCAGTGTGCTGTTATCACAGGGGTAGCTTATTTATTTAAAACGCTTGTGTCAAACCTCTGAGTGTTTAACACAATGAATGAAAAGCACAATTCAAAAATAAGGTATCATTGATTTACAATGCAATCCTGTGCAGCGTTCCTCTTGTCTAAATCCACCGATTTCAAAGTTTGAGTCCAGTGAAGGCCCGGAAAAAAACCGGAAAAATTTGGAAAAAAGCCGGGGTTTTTTCCGTTTTTTTCCTTGAAGATTTTTTGGTTTTTTTCCGAAAAATTGGAAAAATTGAAAAAAGAAAAGAAAAGAAAAAATGATTATGGAACGTTTTATTTTAACATGATGAATAAAATATTTTAAGACAAGGTGTTCAAATATTTTCCAAAACCAAACAAAGGTTAGTGGAAAGGAGGGCCAATATTAAAACCTTTTCATAAAAAGAGGTACATGTATTTATTAATAATAACAAATTAAAACATATATAGGAGCCCAATTACAACCAATATATATAAAACATAACCATAACCAGGGCTAAAAAAGTTTTATATATATTGGTTGTAATTGGGCCCCTATATATGTTTTATATACCTCTTTTTATGAAAAGGTTTTAATATTGGCCCTCCTTTCCACTAACCTTTGTTTGGTTTTGGAGTTCTTTGTTAGGTTTAGTTTTTTTCCCTTTCTTGTTCCTGCTTCCAAATATTTTCCAAATCATTTCTAAAATATATATATATGGCATCAGATTGATCTAATTTCTGTGCACTGAGGACAAGCCAGTCCTAGGTTACAAACTGAACTCTCCAATGCAAGATGCATTTCTTCCTTTAGGAGGTGCTATTGTCAGAAGAAAATAAAAAGGTTTCAGTTTTGTTTTTGCATGTGGGTGGGTATTCTGTTTGTAATAATTGTTTGGATACACTATATTTTTAATATGCTAGTTGTGATAATTTCATGCCAAATAAAAATGTCCATAGTCATATTTTATGTTCCTAAAGTAACAGAATGACTTTCAATCTAGAAAAGACAAAAGAAATGCTAATGTAGCATTTTTTTCAATTTTTCCAAAAATTTCCGTTTTTCCCCCGAAAAAACCTGGAAAAAACCCGGGTTTTTTTCCGAGCTTCAAAATTTCCGGAAATGTTACATCTCTAAGTAGCACCTTTCTTGATTTCAGTGTGCTTTGTCTGAAATAATCCTGCACTGTGAAACCCACCCCTATTCAGCCATATTAATACATCAGAAGATATCACCAGTCTCTGAGTTATTACCACCCATATAGTCAGTTTCAGTGACCAAACAGGTATCAGCAGTAGGCCCTTTGGCCCAGTCTTCTGGGTCTTGCTGAAAGGCAGGGGGGCTGAGATTTGGCAAGCTTTTATTCAGGAATGTTGTGCCATTCATCAGGGATGTTGTGCCACACTCAGTCTCAAGCCCAAGATCCTGACCAGTAAGAGGGGTTGGACAAGAAGGATCGGGCTGATCTAAGCGTCCGTGAGGGAGAGGTGATCTATCAGATATGGAAAAACCAAGTTCTAGAATTTTCCATTCTATTTTATCTGTTTATTACATTTTTATATCCTACTTTTTCCTCCAAGGAGCTCTGAGCAGTGAATTTGGTTCTCCCTGCCTCCATTTTACTCTTGGAACAGCCCCAAAGACAAGTAGGGCTAAAAGAGAGAGTGTGCACAAACAGACAGGATTTCAATGGGACTGTAACCACTGCATCCAGGCATTTCTGCAGTTGCAAAAACCCTAAGTCCCCTGGGTACCATGATACAAAAGCATTGTCTCATTAAAACATAACACTGTGTTTACACAACTGCAAGCAAACAAATACATTTTATGGAACTTCTGCAGTGTAAATGTTTCTCATTTTTAGGTCAGGGTTAAGCTTTATGCAGTTTACTTCCAAGTTAGTATGCTTGGGCCTGCAAGTCAGTCAGTTTAATAGCTATCACTGCTGGTTGCTTAAGATTTGCCTCCTAATTTAGCGTATCTGAGATGTACACAGTACGACTCCTTAGCAAGCAGAATGGCTTGGATCTAGGCTAGATGTTTCTGCGGGTACAAGGATTTCCACCCATGTAGTGTGAATTTTCCCAACTCCCCCCTTGGCAGCTCAAGATGCTCCACAACACTCTGTTGCTGGGGGTCCCATTTCCTCCAGGAATAGTACTTTGCAGGGAATTTTAGGCTGCGGGGGGTGTGTGTGTTGAAGGTGGGGAAACTACTCTGCCAGTGGAAATCCTTGCACCTGCAGGAACATTAGCCTGGATCCAAACCAGTATAAGGAGCTGTCTTCTACAAAGCTGGACTAATGGTCCAGCTGGTTCAGTGTTGTCAATCTGAATTTATGGCAGCTCTCTGAGGTCTCAGTGAGCAGCTAGATATGACTCCAATAGCACCTTAGAGGCAAAAAAAGATCTCAGAGGTATGAGCTTTTGAGAGTCAGAGTTAAAGCTCCCTTTGTCAGATACAAGTAGGAGTGGCGATCCCTGCATCCTTATATCCCAGTCTGAAGGTGGGAGGGGTGTTCAAAGAAAGGAGTCAGGATGCTGAGGTACAATGCAAAATGTAAACAGCTTGATTACAGCAGGGAAGAAATGCTTAGGGTTCACTCTCTACCTATATGAATGGACTGGTATTTCCATTTTTATTTCTGTCTCTGCCTTGACTCTAATTGGCCCTTCCTGGCAACTCCCCCCCCCCCCCTCTATATGTAATGGTTGAGGAAATTCTGTTTCACTGTATCTGAAGAAGTGTGCTTGTACACGAAAGATACCTTCAATAAAACTTTGTTGGTCTTAAATGTGCCACTGGACTCAAACTTTGACTTGTTGGACCTGTAAGCAGTTTATCTCTAATTCAGAGTATTGTTAAGAAGTTACTCCTAAACTCTACAGTTCGGGGAGAACTCTGAAGCATAAGGGGAAATTGATGGGGGTGAGGCAGGGAAGGGGATAACTGTTTCTAAGTTGTGTCCTTTTCCTTCCAGTTCTTAATAAAGAGTCTATTAAGCACATTGGATTATAAATGAGCATTTTACTGCTGTTATGTTGAAGGGCTGTATCTGTAAGCAGGCTTGCTTGGAAACGTCACAAAGTAAAGGTCTTGTTATTCATTATCTGACTTTGCCAGAGCTTGTAAAGTGCCCTGACATTTATAACGATTCCCTGAATTTATGTGGCACCTTTTGTCCTTCTAAATATCTTAATTAAGCTTTGCAAGTCCCTGGGGAGTAGATAAGACCATTTTGAAGAGGCACAGAAACTTAATACTCCCAAATCAAGGTCAGCTATCTATTAAAACCAGGACATCACAAATGAGACACCTTGATAACTGGCCTGGTTTGCAAAGACCATAACTTTCCAATGATTACCTAAACTGTCATGATTATGATCCTGAAATTCATGTGGGAGATTGGTTTGTTTATATTATACATATTTTATTAATATTTCTATTTATATTGTTCTGTCAATGTGCACGTGTGCTTCACACAAAGAAATGTTCCTGCCCTAGAGAGCGTACAATCTGAAGTCTGCCATCAGAAAGGGAGGAGGGTGGACGCAGGGAGAAATGGAGGGGAGGGGATTATGTGCCTGTTACATTTACATGAGCATAGGCTTAGTTTGGGGGGGGGGGAATAAGGGGCTGGGCCAATGGTTTCACCAAAAGTAAGATATGAAGTTGATTCCATTTACAATATTCCAGGCCAGAACCTTTCACGCTAAGAAAATAGTCTTAAATAGGGCAACTCCCCCCCTTTCCCTCTCAAATCAGAATCTCAAATTGGAAAGAAGCCTTTTGCTGGAAGAAGCAGCAGTTAGGAAGAACAGCTGCTGGAAGATAACTGGAGGGTAGGGGCAATGTTCCCTCTAAGCTGTGGAGTCTTGTGAGCAAAAATTCTACTCTGTGAGCTACTGGCATTAACATTGTGAGCAGGAGATTTGGCTGCTGCATAAATTAGTTTGCTCTGGAGCCCTCCTTCCTGAGCTAAGACAAAAATGTGTGAGCCAGAGGCTAAAAACCTGTGAGCTAGCTCACACTAACTCAGCTTAGAGGGAACACTGGGTAGGGGGTACTGGTGGGTGGGTGAGGAGTTTACCACTCCCTCCTGACTACTGAGTCTCATTTTCAGCACTATACTCAGGTACCATATTAGTAGCACATGGAAAATATGGGTCTGGGTACCCTTTTCTGCTGTTTAATATGTAATTCTGCTTTTAGCCCCTGAGAATTGATGATCATTGGGGGCAAAGACCCTAATCCTAGCTACTGAAGTGCGGGATTTCCCCCCTGCTTTATGTTTTCTACAATAAATGCTAAAATCCCTTCCAAAAATGTTCTATTCCATGGAGCAGTGATTCCCAAAGAGTGGCTCAAACTCTTCCCATGGATGTGGCAGTGGTGGGTGCATCAGCCAGCACCAACAATGGCACAGGGGGACAAGACAAGGCACTTCTGAATTTGGCAAAAATGCATTTGGTGGCTTGCCTTGCAAGGACAGACGATGCTACTGAGAATCAGAATGCAGGCTGCACTGAGCACTTCCATAGAATTACCTTGGCACAGAAATGGGTAGAGCAATGCTAATCTTTCTTTCTTTCTTTCTTTTACAATGCATCTATACGGTTCCTGTGGAAAGATAGTTTCATGGCCCATATACTTCTTCAGACACATATTTTTAAGTATATGCATAAAAATATAATGACTATACATTTTTTTTTTTTTTGCCATCAAATCACAGCCAAAGTAAGGTGACCTATTCAGGTTTTCAAGGCAAAAGACATTCAAAGGTGGTTTGTCATTGCCTGCCTGTGTCATTGCCTGCCTCACCAATCCTAGACTTCCTTGGTGGTCTCCTATACAAGTACATAAGAGAAGCCATGTTGATCAGGCCAGTGGCCCATCCAGTCCAACACTCTGTGTCACACAGTGGCCAAAACCCAGGTGCCATCAGGAGGTCCACCAGTGGAGCCAGAACTCTAGAAGCCCTCCCATTGTTGACTCCCAAGCACCAAGAATACAGAGCATCACTGCCCCAGACAGAGTGTTCCATCTATACCTTGTGGCTAATAGCCACTGATGGACCTCTGCTCCATATGTTTATCTAATCCCCTCTTGAATCTGTCTATGCTTGTAGCCGCCACCACTTCCTGTGGCAGTGAATTCCACATGTTAATCACTCTTTGGGTGAAGAAGTACTTCCTTTTATCTGTTCTAAACCTACTAATTAATTTCATTGAGTGTCCACGAGTTCTTGTATTGTGAGAAAGGGAGAAAAGTACTTCTTTCTCTACTTTATCCATGCATAATTTTGTAAACCCCTATCAAGTCACCCCTCAGTCATCGCTTCTGCAAGCTTCATAGGGAAAGTGTTCCATCCCCTTAATCATTTTAGTTGCCCTTTTCTGTACTTTTTCCAATACCTGTTTTGAGCTGCAGTGACCAGAACTGTACACAGTATTCCAAATGAGGCTGCGTCATTGATTTATACAGGGGCATTATGATACTGGCTGATTTGTTTTCAATTCCCTTCCTAATAATCTCCAACATAGCATTTGCCTTTTTTATTGCCATTGCACACTGAGTCAACATTTTCAGTGAGCTATCTACCACGACCTCAAGATCTCTCACCTGGTCGGTGTTTGCCAGTTCCTACCCCATCAACGTGTATTTATAGTTAGGATTTTGGGCTCCAATGTGAATTACTTTGAACTTGTCTACATTGAACCTCATTTGCCACATTGATGCCCACTTGCCCAGCCTCGACAGATCCCTCTAGAGCAGAGGTGTCAAACTCATTTGTTACGGGGCCCGGATCTGACATAAATGTCACTTTGTTGGGCTGGGCCAGGTGTGCCATAAAATATAATGCCAGGTACTGGCGATATAAACTGTGTAAAGGACAGCAGCTGGTAAGCTGGTAAGAGGTGTGTCCTCAGTGCAAGGCCTCATGGGCTGGGGTGTGTGCAAAGGAACTGGCGGACTGGAGAGCCAACAGTGCAGCACTGGGCAGACGCTCCCACACTGCTTGACTCCCGCAGATGAGGATGTTCCACCATGCTGAAGCCACAATCAGAGTTGCTCTGCCCACTCTCCCGAGCAGACTCCTGTTCCCTCCCTTGCACTAGTTGCTCGCGGGCTGCATAAGAGCCCTGGACAGGCCAGTTCCGGCCCCTGGGCCTTATGTTTGACACCCCTGCTCTAGAGCGCCTCACAATCCTCCCTGGTTCTCACCACCCTGAACAACTTAGTGTTATGATAATCCACAAACATAGCCATTTCACTGCTTATTCCCAAATCCAAATCACTAATGAACAAGTTAAAAAGCACTGGATCTAGTACCAAGGCTTGTGGTACCCTACTGCTTACCATCTTCCACCGTGAAAACTGCCCATTTATACTCACTCCCTGTTTCCTGTTAATTAACCATTTTTTAACCCACAAGAGGACTTGTCCTCTTATCCCATGACTACAGAGTTTACTTAGGAGCCTTTGATGAGGAACTTTATCAAAAGCTTTCTGGAAGTCTAAGTAAACAACATCTATTGGGTCGCCCTTGTCCACATGCTTGTTCATCCCCTCAAAGAACCCCTTAACACGTTAGTGAGACAAGATGGTCCGTTACAGAATCCATGCTGATTCTTCCTCAATAACTTTTTTCATCCATGTATCTTCAAATTCTACCTTTAATAACAGATTCCACCAACTTATCCAGTATCAACGTTAGACTAACTGGCCTGTAATTTCCTGGATCTCCTCTGGAACCCTTTTCAGAGATGGAGGTTACATTAACTACTTTCCAGTCCTCAGGAATGGTGACAGATTTTAATGATAGTTTGCATATTTTTGTCAGGAGATTCACAAGTTTACATTTGAGTTCTTTCAGAACTCTTGGATGTATGCCATCTGGGCCTGGTGATTTGTCAGTTTTAATTTGTCCTCCTCTCTCATCACCTCAATCTGACTTTCAACACCCCTCCCGAAATTGGTGGTTCTGGAGTGGGCAAGCACCTCCCATCTTCCACAGCAAAGACAGAGGCAAAAAATGCATTCAGCTTCTCTGCCATTTCCCTGTCATCCTTTAGTAACCTTTTACTCCTTGGTTATCCAAGGGCCCCACTGTCTCCCTCCCTGGCTGGTTTTCTGCCACTAATGTATTTGAAGAAATTTTTATTGTTGGTCTTTATGTTTTTTGCAGTATGTTCCTCATAGTCCCTTTTTGCCTGTATGATCACCGACATGTATTTCATTTGCTAAAGCCTGTGCTCCTTTTATTTACCTCCCTCAGACTAGCCTTCCACCACTTAAAGGAATCCTTCTTACCTTTTACTGCTTCCATTACTTTATACATTTACTATGCAGGCGTTTTTTAATACCTATCTGTACCTTTCTTACAGATAGGTAACAGCGTTCCGTGTGCCTTGGTGTTTAGTCATGCCGGCCACATGACCACGGAAAGATCTTCGGACAGCGCTGGCTCTTCGGCTTTGAAACGGAGATGAGCACCGGAACCCTAGAGTCGGATTCGACTGGCTTTCGAGCAAGGGAACCTTTACCTTTACCTTTTACCTTTCTTAACCTGCGGTATCAGATTGTAGTTTTAAAATAGTCTCCAAACTCCCTGAAGGGATTTGACTCTCCTTACGCTTCCTTTCAGTTTCTTCTTCACAGGCTCCCTCATTTGAGAAAAGTTACCCCTTCTAAAGTTAAATGTCATTGTGTTGGTCTTTTTGGGCAACTCCCTATTTACATAAATGTTGAACTTAATATCATTATGGTCACTGTTCCCAAGTGGTGCTATCACTTTTACATCTCTCATCAAGTCTTGGGCATTACTTAGAACCAAGTCCAGGATTGCCTCTCCCCTGGTAGGTTCTGTGACCATCTGCTCCATGGCCGAGTCATTGTGAGTATCTGAACCCCAATTTCTTTCTCCTGACTTGAACACATACTGACCCAATCAATGTGTCGGTAGTTAAAACCACCTGTTATGACACAGTTATGTAATCTAGCTGTTTTCCTTAATAACTTTGCTATTTTTAAATCATCCTCTAATCTTTGATTTAACGGGCAATAACAAACTCCCAGAGTTAAACTTTCTTTTGGGCACACTATTTCCACCCATAGCATTTCTGTAAGTGAATCTATTTCCTTTACATTCTCAGTTTTACTGGACTGTATACCGTCCCTAACATACAGAGCCACTCCACCTCACTAAGATTCTGAAATGCCCACAGTGTCTATGTTCTCCTCTGACACTAAGCATTCAAGCTTCCCCATTTTACCTCTGACCAGGGGTCATTTCGTAGAAAAAGAGGTGCAGGAGCTCATCAGCATAACTCATTAGCATAACATTTGCATTGGGTGGAAAGGAGCCAACCACACATGTCGGATAAGATTCTGTTCCAATAACTCCTAGAACTCCCCAAAGGTGAAGGCCGTGCCATTGTCCATTACCACCGTGTCCGGCAGGCCTTGTGTGCTAAAGATCTGCCTCAGAGCCCAGATAGCAGACCAGGATGAGGTGGAAGTGACTGGCACAACTTCCAACCATTTGGTATACGATACCTGAAGGCGGGGGGGGGGGCTCTGCAACTTACCTGGCTGCTTCTTGCTCCTCGTGGCCCAACTGAGGGCTTCTGGGAGCAGGGGGTGGGGCTTGTTGCATGTGCCCGCCCCCTGGGCTCCTTACTGCTGGAGCTCCGCTCCTGTGCGCTCCCACAGGAAATGACCCCTGCCTCTGACACTTCTAGCATTTGCATATAAGCATCTATAATTTCTCAGACACCGTTGGGCCTGCAACCTTCCTCCTGTGGCCTCTAGACCTTGCCAGGCAGTCATTATTTTTTGCAGGGCTCTTTTTGTAGAAAAAGCCCAGCAGGAACTCATTAGCATAATAGGCCACACCCAACAGCATGAACGTATTAGCATATTAGGCCACAGCCCTGACAGAGCAGCTCATTGGCATATTAGGCCGCACCCCCACGTTACCAGAAGTGTGGTCATCCAGCCACACACACCTTTTGCTTCTCATTCTGTTTACCTTGTTTGTTGTCAAAACCCAGGGCCTTTTTTTGTAGCAGGAACTCCTTTGCATGTTAGGCCACACACCCCTAATGTAGCCAATCATAATGAGTTTCTGCTGTTGGGTGTGGCCTATTATGCTAATGCGTTCCTGCTGGGTGTGGCCAACTTGGGAGCCAGCCGGAACTCCGTTCCTGTGCGTTCCTGCCCAAAAATAGCCCTGATTTTTTGTCACCTTCTCAGTGTATCATAGGGTATTTTAGATCTATAGTATTTTAGATCTACAGTGATTCTCACTTGTAATATATTTATATATGTTTTAAATGTTTTATATATGTTTTAAATCTCAACGATTGTGCTCTTAAAATTGTTTTAACTGAAGTGTGCTGGTTATGTACTAAATTAAATAAACTGAACTGAACTGCCAGGCAGTCATTATTGTCTGTCACCCTCTCAGTACACCATTTCCCTGTACAACAGCAACAGCCACCCCTTCATCCCTTAGAGATGAGCCATCCCGAACCAGAGACATTTAATCTCCTGTCGGCTTTCCCCCAAGATTTAGTTTAAAAACTGCTCTGCCACATTTTTGATTTTAAGCGCCAGCAGCCTGGCTCCTTCTCAGGACAACCAAGTACTAACCAAGGCTCTCCCTGCTTAAGCTTCCAAGATCTGATGAAATTGGGCTGGCCTGAGCTATCCAGGTCAGGGCATACAAATACTAATCATGCACAATACACAAATGACATGTACTAGAAAGCCAAGATTGGCATTGCTTCCCTGTGGGAAATACATGTCTGTTACTGCGTAAAGTGGCTCAAGAAAATGGCCCTTCTTGAAATCTGGAGAGCTACAAGGCAGGAATAAATGGCATGGAACACAGTACTTTATTATCCTTCCTTCTGCTATCTTGTAATTTCCTGTTTAGTGCTAACTGAGAAGTGCCAGAGACGGGCTACTGAGTTAGGTCAGAGAGACTGTTAATAATACCAAACATGTTGTTACACTAGAGAGGGAGAGAGAGCAAGACCAATTCCGCAAAAGCAGTTGTTGCGCCCTCAATCCCCCGTTCCCCCAGGTTGTACTGCTCAATTTCCCACTATTTTTTCCGCGTCTGCATTTTGACCCGCATCTCCCCCCCCCCGATTTCCTCCTTGTCTTCTTGATCCTAATAAGGATCCTAATAAGGATCAAGAAGACATGGGGGAAATTGGGGGGGGGGAATGCAGGTCAAAATGCGTCTGCACAGCAAATAGTGGGAAATTGAGCAGTACACCCTGGGGAAATGGGAGATTGAAGGCACAACAACTGCTTTTGCGGAATCGGTCAGAGACAGAAAGATCCTTTTTTTTGAAACCCCCGGAGGGGTATTTTTATTTTTTCAATATGACTACAAACTACAAAGAAAAAATAGGAGGGGGAACTACAACTATGGATAAAGGAAAGATACCCACACTAACTAAAAACCCAAGAGTGGGAGACCCCCTTTATGTTAAACTTAATATTAGTATTAAAAGAGTTAGTAAAACAATATACTTGTAGAGTTCTTGTTTTCCACATTGTTCTGTATTAGTCAATTAGTTATTATGAGAGAACTTTCTGAGCATCTTCTTTGTTTCAAAAGGCCATTTATCAGAGTCCTTCTGCCCTTACTTCGGTTTTCTGTCTCTAAAATCATATACAGTTTTCATTGCTCCCGCACCCACTTCTGCAGCAGAGTCCTCATCCGTTCCCGAGGCAGCTGAGTCACTTGACTTAGTTTCTTCCTCTTTAGAGTCTTCCCCCGATCCCAGCTGACGTCTCAAGAATTCTTTGACTTTGAAGATGGAGTCTATCTTCTCCCTTCTATCGTTGATTTTAAAGATGACACATTCAGGAATCGCCCACCTGTACTGTATACCGTTTGTTTGAAGAAAAGTAATTAACTCCTTGTAGCCCTTTCTCTTCTGACGAATTTCAAATGGAATGTCTTTTAAAGTCTTAATAATTGTATTCCCAAATTTCAGTGGAGTTGCTGAAGTTGCTTTTAATATAGCATCTCTGGTCTGTCTTCTTGCAAATCTCACCACAATCTCTCCAGGCAGGCTATTTTTTAAAATATAATTGGAGTAAGACCTATAAGCTGTCTCCATGTCTTTTATTATTTCCTCCACTGGCAAGCCTGTCACTGGAGCGATAATCTCACCCAGAGTCTTTTTCAAATCTTCTTTTTCTGAGAGACAGAAAGATCCTGATGACCAGTTTTGCTGATCTGGCAGGTTTGTGGTTTGCCCTTAAGCACATAACTAATTTTAGATTAGAACCTGAATAAAACAGGAGTCCAGTGACACCTTGAAGACTAGTTTGACTCCTAAACTCTTAAGGTGCCACAGGACTCCTGTTTTATTTTGACTCTATTGATCTGGCAACCACAAAAAATACTGCTTCTAAAGAATGCCCCTTTACATGTGCAGGAGTTAGATTCATCTGATCCTATTCTCATCCTTTTGTCTTATTTGAAAGCAAAGATATAAAGGATCTAGTGCGGTATAGGGAGCTCACATGGAATTATTTGGACAGTAGGGCAATAATATATAGCATTGGTGATCAGGATATAAGGGCAGAAGTGTTTGTATTCACAAATATCTGTGATTGTATATAGGCTTATATGGATTTATCATGAGCCCTTCACAGCTTATTGCCTTATCCCATCATCTAGACAGGCTAATCACACACACACACCATCTCTGTCACACAAGTATACTTAAAAACAGGGGTCGTTTCGTAGAAAAAGAGCTAGGGGAACTCATTAGCATAACTCATTAGCATATGCCACACCCCCTGACATCACCGGAAGTGTGTCATAAGGCCACACCCCCTGACATCACCGGAAGTGTGTCATAAGGCCACACACCCCGCCCCCAACGGTCCCGGCCGCCGCCACCGGCCTTGCAGCTCCACTGCCGAGCCCCCCGGCGTTGGACCTGCAAGGCTGGCGGGAGTGCAAGGAAGCCCCGCGAAGGCCCTCCCTGGCCCCAGGCAGGCAGGGGTGGGGAGAGGCAGGGAGGAAGCAACTTACCCTCCCTCTTCTCCTGCCTCCTCCTGGCTGAATGAGGGCCGGAAGCGGGGCGGCCGGAAGCGGGGGGCAGGGCTTCGTCATGTGCCCCGCCCCCCGTACCTCACCCGGGGGAACTGCGATCCCCCGCGTTCCCCCCGAAATGACCTCTGCTTAAAAATCAAAGCATTTTTAAAAAGTGTTTTGCTTTTGTCATTCTTTCATGCATAGGATGTGCACTTGATTAAATAGATCAAACTTCACGATCCATTATCGTTTATTTGGCATTATCTGTAGCAGGCATACAAGATTTTGACTCTGAGACTTGCAGGGCTGTTCTTGGGATTGAAATATCTCATCTTTCTTTCAAGAAAACTGTACCTGTATGGTAAAACTTCTGCTAAAGCTCCATCATAAAAAAAACCCAGACTGCTTGTTCTAAAATATAGCAGCTTTTTAGATCATAATGGATGCCTTGTATTTCAGAGCATGGCAGACAATTCTCTGATATCTGTATTTTTTAAATGTTCACGTTTGAAATGTTAAATTTAGAAACAGTTTCCCCTGTCTTTGCTGCCAAGACCACCCTGCATCCCTCCATAGCACTAATGTTTTCCTTCCTACATGCCATTTTTTTTGCAAGTGTATAGATCTTGTGGTGGTGGTGGTGGTGGTGGAAAGTGGCTTCAAGTCACAGCCAATTTATGGCAATCCTAGTGGGGTTTTCAAGGCAGGAGATGTTCAGAGTTGGCTTGTCATTGCTTGCCTTTGCCTTGCAACCCTGGAGTTCCTCAGTGGTCTCCCATTCAAATACTAACTGAGCTGACCCTGCTCACCTTCCAAGAGCTGACAGCATAGAGCTAGCCTGGGCCATACAGCCAGCTTTAACCTTCTTTTACAATATGCCTCCACAGTCAGCATAAAGATAACCTTGTTTTCACCCAGGGTTGAAGAGTAAGGCCAAGTGGTTGCTCATCAGGAGCAAAGAATTCCAAGTTTCTGATCTCAGATGGGTAGCCGTGTGGATGCTGATCAGCAGCTTGGATGATTTGGCAGGCTTAGAACTTGTCCACAAACAAACAGTTAGTTTCAGACAAGAACAGAAACCTAGTGGCAACTTAAAAATGTACACTATTTATTCCAGCATAAGCTTTTCTGGGTCACAAAGCTTATACTGGTACAAATGATAGATCTAGGTGAAGAAGTGTGCAGGCACATGAAAGTGCGTCCCTTAAATAAAACTTCGGCCCCGGCCACAGGGGGGGGGGGGACATGGGCAAAGTGCGGCTTTTTAAAGCCGCACCAAAAGAGACACACGGCGGCAGGATCACATAGATCCCCTGAGCCGTCACGCACTTCCTCCCCGGCACGATCAGATGCCGGGGGGAAGCCACTGACAGAGAAGCGAGGCAGCCGAACTGCGCATGTGTGAGCATGCGCAGTTCGGCCGGGAGCTGGGATTGCTACGAACAAAGAGCGCCCCGGCGATCCCACGGCCGCACTTGATGAGGTGTCCCAGGTAAGTCCTCCTCTGGGGGTGGTTCTTTTTTACAGCGCATTATTGGCCTGAAGGGACGGATCGGGGACGGGTGCGAGCCGATTCCCAGATGTTGCAGTGTGCTCGTGCCCGTTTGCTGCGCCACCGATCCGTCCCTCTCCCGGGCCAAAATCTCCCGTGTGACTGGGGCCTTCATTGGTCTTTAAGGTGCCACTGAACTAAACTTTAGTATAAATGATGTTAGTCTTTAAAGTGTCATGGGACTCCTAGTTTGTCTTGTTCCTACAGACAGGTCCTTCCCTTTTGCCTTTAAATGCTCCCAGAGGCATTGAGCAAGGCTGCAGTGTCTCTCACCTTAGTTTCTCTTAGCCATATTCCTTCTTTTCCTGCTAGGACAAAATTAGAGTCCAGCTGAGCTCAGGAGGCAGTAAAAAGGGTGGGCAAAGGAAGGGATGGAGGCACCATTTCTCAGTGAGGATGTTGCATCCTTAAGGAAATAACATGCTCAAGACACAACATTTAGCTGGTAGTAGGCTGTTGACACTGTTGTATCACTTTGCTTTTATTTCGGTATATCTTACTGATCACATGATACATCTTGGGCAATTTTAGGCAAGCAGGTGTAGTCATCAACGGTTAAAATGGCAAGCGGTGGACCAAAGTCACTAAGATGGGAAGGGACAAACTAAGACCCTTGGGTGCCGGAGGCAGAAAATGGTAAAAGTGCAATATTTAATTAAATAATTTACAATATTCTCACTTTTCATATTACTCCAAATGCTGCTGCCATAATCTGGCCTCTTCATTCGGCCCATTAGTAGGCCTGCTCTGGCATCTCTTAGTACACAAGCATCTGGATACCATGCAGGTTATCACAAAATCGTTCATGGAGTGGGAGAAAGAAAGGTAGTGTTGAAAAGCCACACTCATTTTTCTTTACTCTCCCAAACCTTGATAATTGTAGGACTTTGTTTGCTGATGCGGGGCTCACCTCTTGTTATTGGCTTCTGAAGCTGTGGACATTTGGCACCTTGTGAAAATAAGACTCAAATGCTATTTGGCGAAATATATGTTCTTGCCAATTGCACCCAAGACAGCATATGCTAATGTATGCATTGCCCGCCTACATCTGTGAGGCAAAAATGTCCTATGCAAGGTAGATCTATGATGCCAAAAGTGAAATGCTGTCTTGATAAGTCAACGTTGCCATCTAGGGGTGTGTAACAGCAATACTGGATTATTTCCAGATGCTACAAATGATAAGAAGGATCTCCAATGAGTTCTTAAAAACTGTGAACTGAATCTAGTGAAGCATAAGGCACCTGATGCTTGACACTGCTGGCCCAAACAATTCTCAGCCAATGGGCATCTTGCTGGATGATGACTTAACAGAGGATTAATTGCAAGTATGAGGATGGGACAAAGATAGTTTTACCAACAGGAATGGAGAAAAAAATGTCCTGCCTCTTTAATAGAGGCTTAATAGGATGGATGTTATTTATCAGGTGATGTTATTTATCTGCACGCCATGAAAAGCTTCGGCTGTCACACATTAAGGGACAGGACATTTTTCTCCATCCCTGTTGAAAATGCACCATATGGTGAAAACATTGTCATCTGTTTGAGTTCATTGACTTGATCCCATGTGGAGTTACATTCATCTAAGGCCCCGGTCACACGGGAGGATTTGCCACGCGAGAGGGACGGATCGGGGGTGCATCAAACAGGCGCGATCACACCACAACATCTGGGAAGTGGCACGCACCCATCCCCGATCCGTCCCTTCCGGGCAAAACTGCGCATAACACCCCCCCTAGAAAACACTACTACCTACCTGAAAATCCGCTGCAGGGATGGCTGTCTGATCGCCGGCGTGCCCGTCTCTCCCGCAGCATGCGAGGTCCTGCCAAATTGCGCATGCACATGCATGTACAGCGGGCTGGCCTCGCTCTCTGGTCTGTGACTTCCAGCATCTGATCGTGCTGGGGAGGACCTGTCTGATCTTGCCGCTGCGCATCTCTTTTGGTGCGGCTCAAAAAAGCCGTACTTTGGCCACACCTATTTCCCCCAGTGTGACCGGGGCCTAAGTTCAGTAAAATCACCTAACTCTGCACAGAACTAGGTGGGTAGCTATGTTGTGTGTGTGCGTGCACACAAAAGCTCATACCTTGAATAAAACCTTGTTGGTCTTATGAAGAAGTGTGCATGCCCATGAAAGCTCTTACCTTGAATAAAACTTTGTTGATCTTAAAGGTGCCACTGGACTCAGACTTTGTTCTTCTGCACAGAACTGTGGGCCATACATTTTTCCTTTATTCCCTCATGAAACAGTGATTGGTCCTTAACAAATCTGCCTGGTCATAACTTGGGTCACAATTAAATGGCAGCTTTCCTAATTAACAAAGCAATTAGTGATTTTTTTTAAGTAATGAATCTCTTTAAAGCAACATCCTGAGTCTGATATGGATTTCTGTAACGTCTGAGGGACTTTTGTGCCCCCTAGAGGTAAGAAGCAATTGATGGTAAATTTACAAATGCTGATTGTATATAACATGAAGTTTTAAAGCCTGTTAAACTCTATTATAAGAGTGGGTAAGAGAGGCAAATGATTGCAGCTCAGAGCCTGAGCGGCTGCTGAAACGCACCAGACAGAGCAGAGTGTGTGGTATTTAGTGTACCAGGGCTCTCGGGGGTGGGTTCACTTCCTCACCTAGCTATGAAGCTCACTGGTTGATTTTGGGCCCGTAACTTTCTCTCGGTGTAACCTACTTCACAGGTTTGTGCACTACTCTGAGCTCCTTGAAGGAAGGGTAGGATAAAAATGCAATAGATAGAGGTGGGAGCTGAGTGCGTGAAGGTTGGGCTGACAGCAGCTATCTAACACCGTTTCATATGATGACAGCTCCAGGGGCCCTGAACTCCACTCTTTTGCCACAATTCATAATTGGATTCATTTAGATTTGTTTCCCAAAGGGTTTATCCCATTTAGGTTGCGGTCACACGTGCCAGATGAAGCGGAGGGGAAGCGAGGCTATTCCCTCCAGAGTGATTCGACCCGCAGTTGCAAGATCACACCCCCCTTCGTAGCTGCGGGCTCAGCCCATCACTGTCTGACCAGATGCAACTGCAGGTGAGTCATGGGGTTTTTTTTTGCTGCTTTCCCCCCCATGTGCATAAACGAGGAATTGCACCTCCATGCCAAGGGCCCCCTATAGGTATGCAATGATGCGCATACTGCAAAGAGTGTGTGTGTGGGGGGAAAGAGCACCGAGCCAGGATGGCCTGATCAGACCGTCCCAACGGCATGCGTGTGTGCTTGCCCGATCAGACAGGGGAAAGTCCGTCTGTGGCCCGTCACAACCTGTTTACTACCGGATTTTCTCCGGTGTCTTTTTACTCCACTTCTGCAGTGAAGCAGCACGGGGTGCCGACGACTGTGGGACACTTCCCAGGTGTTGCTGTCTGATCGCTCCCTTTAGTTCCATTGGGCATTTGTGCTCATGTCGGATCCACTGGTGCATGTGACTGCAGCCTTACACCCCAAATTCTTCCCTGCTGTCTGTCCCCTGCATGGTCTAAATAATTCAGTCTGCTTTGCAGAGAGAATATTGTGTCCCTGGCTAAGCTGTAGTTTGACCTCAGCACTTTCCTGTTAATTTGTTATCTATGACATTTCCACGTGTTGCATTTGCGCAGACAAACTGCTGACTGTCTACCCAGTGATAGAAGTGCAACCTTTTTATAAAATAAAAGTTTTACTCTGGTATACTGAAACTAAGTGGTTACATCTCTTCTTGGAGTGGAGGGCAAACGATGGGGAATGCTTCACCTGCTGAATTTTTGTGTGCTGTCATAGGACCAGGGGCTGAATCAGCCAAAAAGAAAAGAGAGCCACCATCACTAATGATGTGCTGCCAATATTCCAGTATGGTCCGCATGGATGATCCTGGCTCTGTCTGATGATTACCCCCTGAATCCCTACACTGGAGGCTGTGCATGTACTAATGAGCTATATGTTAATGTAAATTGCACTCACCGGGAATGTTGGGCAATTTCAAGTTAGGAAATTTTGTGTGTGGATGTGTGTGTGTGTAGAACATGCAAAAACTCTCTTGCTGTGCACTGTAATCCCAATCAGGCCCATGCATACCTAGGAAGTGCAGAATTTTAGAAGATGTTTCTTCTCCACCCAACGCAGGGACAGCCTTGTGAACAATGTAATGTAATTAAGCTCCAGCCTGGATATCTCATCATTTGGAGGTTGGTGCATTCCTATCAGAAACATTTATGGAATTCCTTCCTTAGAGATGTACTTCAGAGGTCTTCACTGATATCTTTTGTGTGTCAGGAAAGAATTGTTTCATTTACCAAGACTTTGGTACGCTGTAATTGTGGAGAACTGCATTCAGATTGACATCGCAAGCAAACCTTCATGTGTTCACACAACCCCAAGTTCTTCCTGGTCTCTTTTGCATCATGAAGAAACTGAGGTCTTTTGCGGGATGTTTCCAACTCCTCCCCCTCCCCCAATATAATATGTATGGATTTTTAATTCTGACATAAGCCGTCTTGAACATTATATACTTTTTAATGTATTTTAACTACATAAAGATTCTCTGCTTAGCCCAGCTCCCTCCTTCAGCTCCTGAACTGAATGCTGTGAACCAGGAAGGCATGAGCTGCATTGCAAAAAGGGCCAAGGAAATATTTTCACAATTAAATAAAAACCTTCTTTTTTATTACTGTAACCAGAAGTGCAGCTCAGCAATTTGACAGCTAAGGACCCTGGCTGGAAATGCTAATTTCTTTTCCAGTCGGTGCTCTGAAAATGACTGTATAAGATAACACACGCCCAGTGGAAAAGCGGTGGTTATATCATGGAGAAAATGAAGGCAAGGAGCAGGGCTACAGAGAGAATTCTGTGTGGGAGCTCACCACGAGTACAATCCCGCTCCATTACAGTTCAGTGTGGGGTTTTGACAGTGACTTTCATAAAAGGTCCAGAACTGTGTCTTTTTTGTTTTTTGAAAAGTGAGAAATTTGATGTATTCAGAAAGAATGGTTCCATCTCAGAAATTAACAAGCAAGTATTTCTGCTGGGTTAGCTTCTTCACAGCTCCTTCAAAATGTTTGCTATTTAGTCTTAGATCCTTATGTGGCCCTTTGGGGCTTGCTGCCAGGTGCTACATATCTAAGGTTACCACCCTCCAGATGGGGCCTGGAGTTCTCCTTTAATTACAGCTGATCTCCAGACTGCAGAGATCAGTTCCCCTGAGGAAAATGGCAGCTTTGGTGGGTGGATCCCATGGCACCATATCCCTGCTTTGGTCCCTCTGCCTTCCCTAGGCACTGCCCCCTCCCAAGTCTCCAGGAATCTCACCAAGTCAGAGTTGGCAACCTTCCCACACAGCAGTGAAGCCATTGAGCTGGTCTTCCAGGGCCAGATTCAGGGATGCTTCCAAACCCAGCTGAGCAAACGTTCTCTTTATATGCCTCATATAAGTATGTTGGAGCCTTTAACAAGGTCCTTTTTGGCTTCCAGTATAGCTCCCCGACAGTCTAATGGACCCAAATATATATATATATTTTTGTTTAAAATACAAATTTTAATACAAAAAAAAATCAAAACTCAGGGAAAAAATTACTTTGTTGGACTGGGAAGGCTTTTGGATTGTACTGTTAATCTGGACAATACCGACCACTTTGAGAATTCAGTTGCAGTGACAGTGTAAGCACACACACAAAACCTTTATTGGCATGAAAACACAAAACTTCATGGAAATACAGGAAAATACTAAGATGCATCAGTCACTTACCCTTGACAGTGTAAGCAGTGTTGACACGTCTGTCCCCCCCTGCTGCCCTGTTCTTCTACTAGCTGTAGCGTCTCACAGAAGGCAAGAGAGAAGAATGGGTGATGAGACCACAAGAGCAGTGGGACTAGAAGCACCACAGCTGCTTCTCCTGGCCTTGTAGAGTGTCATGCAATGTCTCCAAGCTGGGACCTGCCAATCCTACTGAGTTACCCTCCCTGTATTACTCTGCAGTACATCCTGACAGCTAATAAGAGAAGGCCTCAGCAATTAGTTCCCCAGATTCCAGTGGCTGGACACACACAGCTTAATTATTGGTTCCATAAAGAATTATTAAAGGCCTTGAGCAGCAGCAGCAGCAGCAGAAACTTTTTTTTAAAATTTAATGGGATGTGCAATAGGGAGCGAGAGTCACATTGGATCCTTGGGAGTTGCCCATTGTATTTAACGGTTTTAAAAATGTTTTAACCGTATTTTTATTGCACTGTGTGCCTTGATTGTGTAACTATGGTGTTGTTTTACGCCTGTGTACTGTAAGCCGCCCTGAGCCCGCATGTGGGGAGGGCGGGATATAAATGTAACTAACTAACTAAATAAATAAATAAACTTAAGAAAGAACAAGATCCCCTGTTAACACCTTCCTTTGGAAGAAGGAAAACAAACGTTAGGGAAAGCCTTTGATGTCAGTAGCCTCTCCTTGGTTCATTCTTTGCAACACTGTCAAAAAGAATAGGCGTAATCTTCGTGGGGGCGGCGGGGCTTCAGCCCCTGCCGAAATTTTCAGGAAGGTGCCCAGCCTCCCCCGGGAGCCACCCTTGCTCCTAGCAAAGCAATGCCTCTGGCCCATCCCCAGCCCCCCCCCCCCGGGAAATTGGAAAGTCTACACCCTTTGTTCTAGAAGTGAGCACTAAGGCATGTCTACTGGTTGGTGGGAGCTGATACTCTGGGCTCTTCACCTTCACTACCCACTGCAGAAGGTTCATTTTGAGTGAAGCTACAGGAACTGCGGTGGCTCAAGTGGTTAAGACGCTGAACTGCAGGCTGTGGAAGGTCGGTAGTTCAGCAGTTCGAGACCCAAGTGTGCCGCATGACGGAGTGAGCTCCCGTCTCTAGTTCCAGCTCCTGCCAACCTAGCAGTTCGAAAGCAAGAAATTGCAAGTAGATATAAATAGGTACCACTTCGGTGGGAAGGTAACAGCGTTCCGTGCGCCTTGGTGTTTAGTCATGCCGGCCACATGACCACGGAAACGTCTTCAGACAGTGCTGGATCTTCAGCTTTGAAATGGAGATGAGCACCGCAACCCTAGTCGGATTCGACTGGCTTTCGAGCAAGGGAACCTTTACCTTTACCTTTTTTACAGCTCTAAAAGGAGGGGGGAAAGAGCCATATTAACACAGGGATCAGACCTCCAAAGAATCATCACTTGTCACCTCTGTGTCTCAGGTGCCATCACTTACCTTTCCATCTGCTGTGGCCCCCTGTTTCTCTCTCTGTCCTGCCCGTTACTGTCTCCTCCTTTCTGCTGATCAGCTTTCTTCCTCTACCACTCATGTGTCAATGTATCTGTGCTGAAAGCTGCTTCCTTCTTCCACTGAGTCTCTCTAATTTCTTTCATTTTCTGCCGCCCTCCTTTGCTCACTTTCTCAGGAAATTAAAGATAATCCCCCCCTTTTTGCTGCCAGACTCCCTGTTTAACATTCTTTGCATGCACTAGCACTGATTCAAAACAGGATTAGACATTCTGTTGCTTTGATGTCAGTTGGGCTTTGCATTTGAAGCGGAGGGTGGGGGGAACTGTCTGTTAATAAGGCTCGCAGGTTCCACAATCCACTTCCACCAATTGTCAAAGCAAAGGTCAGAAGCATTTATCAGAAACACAGACAATAACTATGGCTAATTTTTCATTTAGTTACACACACGTATGTATGTATCTATGTATGTATGTATCTATGTATGTATGTATCTATGTATGTGGGATGGTTGAGCCGCCCATCTCAACTTCTTAATATGGTGCTTGAGCTCCAAAATGGTTACTCTTCAATAAGTGACCATGCCACATCTCTTCTTCCCCTCCCCTACCAGTGAGGCACTTTGAAGGCTTATCCCTTGGCTCCTGTTAAAAAGAGTAATTAATCATTTGGGGGAAAACCACAAAATCCGTGTGACTGTGCAGATATTATAATCTACAAGCAGCCACACAGCAGGGAGTGAACTTGCTATACCAGTGTCAGATTCAGTAGGTTGTACTGTTCTTTGGAATCCCTGCAGGGAACAGCGACCTGAAGTTATCCTAGCTGGGCTGACTGCTCAGGGCAAAGTGGAAATACTATTGCCTCTGAGTGAGGCTCATGGTGGGGGAACACAAGGAGTAAATACATTATAGCAAATTATAGTTATGGGTTCTTTCCCACTCAAAAGGCCGTTTTTAGAATTGTGTTCCACAAGATCCCAAAAATTTGGCCATCGTGCACACACTCTCTTCCTCCCACATACATATAAGTACATCTCCTTGGATTTCCCACAATATCTTCTAGCCGAAGAGAAATTTCTTGGGCAATACCTTTCACATGTACTGAATCGCCTTATCTTTCTTCTCACCCACGCAACCCAGTACCATCACAATTATAATGTAAACACATTGTTAGGGACCCAAGACATGTTCTGTAATACTCTGTGTAGCGAAACTCTTATAGTGGGCTTAGAGTACATAGGAACTTACCGTAGTTCAGTCAGAGACTGAGATTCAGCATAAGATGCCACCTTTGCTTCACACTGAAGATCCAGACTGGTACTGGCTGGCAGCATTTGCTTTCAATAGACTATATCAACCCACATATATGCACGGCCAGATGGAAGGCCTGGTAAAACAACCCCAGTTGCCCACACTCTTCAGGGAGGATCTGGGCAAAATGAGGACCTAACTTAGGAAGGTGAAACTCACAGAACACAAGAGGGGAAAATTTCCTCCAAGGCATCTCCCAAATCCATGTCTCAGAGATGCACTGGAGAAAAAGCGTGGTTCCTATTTGAGGTGGCTTACGATTAAAACAACATAAGAACATTAAAACAAGCCAATGGATATAAATGGCATTAAAACTGTAAATAAAACAGACTATTTTAAGAGCTAGTAAGATAAAACCTCTAATTAAAAGTCTGGCTAAAAAGATGTGTTTTGGCCTAAAAGAAAAGAAAATAGTTACCAGGTGAGCTTCAAGGAGGAGGACATTTCAGAGATGAGGTGCCACCACAGAAAATGCCCTGTCTCTAGTCACCATCCCACCTCACCTCTGAAGGCAGAGGCACAAAGAGCATGGCTTGAGAGGCAGATCTTGTGGGCTGGATAGTATCGGAGGAGATGGTCCTCCATGTACTGCTTCTAAACAAGCAGATTCCATTTTGCTATCATGGCTAATAGCCATAGATAGGCGCCTTTCCTTCATGAATGTATCTAATCATTTTTAAAGTGTCCATCCAAAGTGTACTCCTTGTTGAGTAGTTATTTAAATTCAATTAGCACTGTCATTCCTAAACCTACGGCCAATTAGTTTCATTGGGTGACTTCTAGTTGCCTTGGGAAGAAATGAGGGGAAAGGACAAGGGGCTGCATTGTAGGTTGAAAACAAGGTGTTCAGGGTCCAATGGCACAGGATCTGCTTTGTATACGCAAAGTCCCAGATTCAAACTCCAGCTTTTCCAGTTCAAAGGATTAGGCAGCAAATGATGTGAAAGACCTCTGCCTGAAAGTCCAGAGACCACTATTAGTCAGGGTAAACAATCCGAACGACTTTGATAGGTGAATAATCTAGGTTTGCCAACTCTGAGTTAGGACATTCTGGGAGATTTTTGGGGGTGGGGTCTGGGGAAGACAGGATTTGGGGAGGGGAGGGACCTCAGCGGGGTACAATGCCATCGAGCCCACCTTCCAAAGCAGCCATTTTCTTCAGGGGAACTGATCTCTGTTGTCTGGAGATCAGTTGTAATTCCAGGAGATCTCCAGACCCCACCTGGTTGGCAACCCTAGAATGGACTGGCTCAGAATAAGGCATTTCCATGTGCTGAAATCATAGACTGGGCCTTCTTTTCGTAGGGTATTCTTAAAGAGCCTTTTTGTGTCCTTCGTGGGAAAGACAAGAATGCGCCATTGGTGCTGAGTTGCTACCATTCATGGCAGGACCACCTTCGTCTTCCAGCATGTCACCACCCTGTCTCCAAATGACCTCAGCTGCCTGAAGACTCTGCCCTCATCTCTGCCTTCCCTCAGAGCCAGGTTGCCAAATGCAGCCATAGCCTTATGCCCTGCTCACAAGAAGAACAGGATGTAGCCTGAAGCCAGTTGCAACTTCCTGGCATGAGTCCCCTGAGACAATGGAGGGACACATTTAGGGTTACCAACCTCCAGGTGCAACCTTGAGTTCTTCTGGAATTACAATTTATTTCCAGACTACAGAGATCAGTTCCCCTTAAGGAAAAGACAGCTTCATAGTTCAGACTTCATGGTATATCATAGAGTCTAGGAGAAATTGAAGTCTCAGAGTGGCATCACATCGCCTCTGAACTTTCTTCCCTCCGCAAACCCCCACCTTCCCCAGGCACTGCCTCATAGTTTGCAACCCTAGACACGTTTATGGTGCTGAGTGCTGCAAACTTCTGTGTACACTCAGTCATTGCTGGCTGTGTGAAAAGGGGATTGTTTCTAAGATGATCGGTTGACTTGGGCAAAAGGAAATCGAGATGAGGCCTAGCAGCTCCTGGAGTACCCTTTCAGAGCTCATATCCAGACTAGTTTTGCTTCAACTTTAAAGGGAGTCATAATACTGAGAACTGAAGTAATAGTTTCTCTAGATTTGGCAATTACTTTTTATTGAGGGAATTGGCTCTGCTGTGAGATGTGAGCTGTCACAGAACCTCTGCAATGGTCTCAGACAAGTTAGTGCCTGCTGCGAGAAAATGAAGTGACTTTTCCAGTCAGCCCATAGGATGGGGTCTCAAGGGTTGGGTTATTAACTTAACACACGCAGATGCCAGCAATGGTTGAAATTACAGGCATTTTGTTCATGATCACAGGGCTGGCTTTCAGCTAGGGTTGCCAACCCCCCCCCCCCCGCGGTTTGCCAGGGGTCCCCCATTTTTTGGGGGGTTCTACCCACCATCGGCCAGATGGCCAGCGGGTGAAGCCCAACACCCACAGCCACCCCTCTCCCTTCTCTCTTAAGATAGAGGGGTGGCTGCTTTTAAGTTCATGGAACCCCCGTTTCCTCCCAAGCCTGATCTCTGCTTGAGATCAGACTTGCAGGGAAATGCCAGCTCCGGCACGCCGGCTCTTTGCTCTTAAAGGGGAAACACCGGCTCTGTGTACTTAAAAGGGAAACGCCGGCTCCTTTAAATGCAGGAAACTGGTGTTTCTGCAGATCAGGCGTGTGTGTGTGGGGGGCCGCGGACCTCCCCATCGTGACGTCACGTTGGAGGAAACCATTATTAAATTGGTGGAAACCATTATTAAGGAAAGAATATTGGTGGAAACCATTATTAAGGAAAGAATTAGTAGGCACATAGATGAAGGACAAGTTCTTTTATGGATCAAAAACTGGCTAGTTCATAGAAAACAGAGAGTGAGTGTAGGTGGGCAATTTTCTCAGTGGAGGGTGGTAAGCAGTGGGGTACCGCAGGGATCAGTACTTGGTCCACTGCTTTTTAACTTGTTCATTAATGATTTGGAGTTGGGAGTAAGCAGTGAAGTGGCTAAATTTGCGGATGATACGAAGTTGTTCAGGGTGGTGAAAACCAGTGAGGATTGTGAGGCACTCCAAAGGGATCTGTCAAGGATGGGCGAGTGGGCGTCAACATGGCAAATGGGGTTCAACATGGCCAAGTGCAAGGTGATGCACATTGGAGCCAAAAATCCTAACTATAAATACACATTGATGGGGTCTGAACTGGCAGAGACTGATCAAGAGAGAGATCTTGGAGTTGTAGTAGATAACACACTGAAAATGTCGAGACAGTTACTACCTTGCTGGATCAGGGCAATGCTGTAGACATAGTTTAACTTGATTTAAGTAAGGCTTTTGATAAGGTTCCATGTAATATTCATATTGACAAACTGGAAAAATATGGTTTGAGTCCTATGACTGTTAGGTGGATCTGTAACTGGTTGATAGATCGCAGCCAAAGAATGCTTGTGAATGGTTCCTCATCTTCTTGGAGAGGAGTGACAAGTGGAGTGCCTCAAGGCTCTGTCCTGGGACCTGTTTTGTTCAACATCTTTATCAAAGATTTGGATGAAGGGATAGAGGGAATGCTTATTAAATTTGCAGATGAGACTAAATTGGGAGGGGTAGCAAATACAGTAGAAGACAGAGTCAGGATACAGGATGATCCTGACAGGTTGGAAAACTGGGCTAAAACAAATAAAATGCATTTCAGTGGGGATAAATGTAAAGTTCTGCATTTAGGCAGGAAAAATCAAATGCATAATTATAGGTTGGGGGAGACTTGTCTTGGCAGTAGTATGTGTGAAAAGGATCTAGGGGTCTTAGTCGACCATACCCTCTACATGAGTCGGCAGTGTGATGTGGTTGCTAAAAAGGCAAATGCGATTTTGGGCTGTATCAACAGAAGTATAGTGTACAGATCACGTGATGTGATGGTACCACTTTACTCTGCTCTGCTTAGACCTCACCTAGAGTATTGTGTTCAGTTTTGGGCACCACAATTTAAGAATGATATAGACAAGGTGGAACGTGTCCAGAGGAGCGCAACAAAGATGGTGAGGGGTCTGGAGACCAAGTCCTATGAGGAAAGGTTGAAGGAGCTCGGGATGTTTAGCCTGGAGAGGAGAGGACTGAGAGGTCATATGATAACCATCTTCAAATACTTGAAGGGCTGTCATCTAGCGGATGGTACGGAGTTGTTTTTCTGTTGCCCCAGAAGGCTGGACCAGAACCAACTGGTTGAAATTAAATCAGAAGAGTTTTCAACTAAACATTAGGAAGAACTTCCTGACAGAGCAGTTTCTTAGTGGAACAAGCTTCCTCGGGAAGTGTTGGGCTCTCCTTCTCTGTTTTCAAACAGAGGCTGGATGGCCGTCTGACAGCAATGCTGATTGTGTGAACTTAGGCAGATCGTAAGAAGGAGGGCAGGAAGGGTTGCTTCAGTGCTTAGTTCTTGTGGCCCTTTCTTACATGCCCAGGGAAATGCTGATTGCCACTTTGGGGTCAGGAAGCAGTTTTTCTCCAGGCCAGTTTGGCCAGGGATCCTAGAGGTTTTTTTGTCATCTTCCAGGCGTGAAACGGTGGTCAGTGCAGGTGTGGAGTGGGAGGTATTTGTGAATTTCCTGCATTGTGCGGGGGGTTGGACTAGATGACCATGGAGATCCCTTCCAACTCTATGATCCTATCTACATGCATTTTTGCATGCTAGTTTGGGTTTGAGGTGATCTCAGGGCTTTAAGCCACTACATCTATTATGTAGTTGACCCCTTTTGGGTTTGGTTTTCAGGTGGTCTCAAGGCTTCGAGCCACTATGTCTACATATGTTGATGCGTGCTTTTGGGTTTGGCTCTAAGGTGGACTCAGTGCTGTGAAAGCAGCTGTGCCTCTCACCTGCTGTAATCATGGAACCCCATTTCCAGGCCATCGTTTGGAAACTTTTCTGCATCCTGTCTGTCTGTCCTTTGAAACCTGCCTGGAGACTCGAGGGGGGAGGGGCTGCCAGCTCAACATGTAATCGGACCACAACCTGGAGAGATTGTAGAGGTGCAGACGGCAGGGTGAGGTTCCCTGTGTGTTTGGTGTGTGTAGCTTGAAGGGGGTCCATTCTATACACTTTTCAACCTGTGCCTGACATTTCCCTCAAAAGCACTTTCCTGGCTTGAACTTAGTCCTGTTGGGTTTTCACTGCCACAGTGGCACTGGTTCTCTTGGGCACATTGCACTGGTTCCACTAGGCTTCCAAAAATGTGGCCCCACCTTCAGTTTCTACAGCAGAGATACTCTGGGACTTTCTGTTCTGCGGGGCTTCTATTCCCCTTGCTGTTTTTGCTTTTTTCCTCCATTGAAAACAATGGAGGATGATGGAACCTTCTGGGGGGCTGTAACTCAGACCCCATAAATCCAATCTGTGTATAACTTGGAGGGCATGTAGAGGAGAATCGGTCAGAGGTCTGCTGCAAGTTTGGTGTCTCTAGTTTGCACAGAATACGTTATATACACTGCTGAAGGCTGGGTTGACTGGCTGCTTTGTGCAGTCCCGCCCAGCGTTTCAAGGTCTTTTGCATATGGAAGCTGATTGGACTTCACTCCATTCCACACCTCATACTCCCCCCGCCCCCCCGCAAGGCAGTTGGAATGTCAGTTGCATATGGAACCTTCAAGGTCTTTTGCATATGGAAGCTTATTGGACTTCACTGCATTCCACACCTCAAACTCACCCCCCTCCCCGCAAGGCAGTTGGAATGTCAGTTGCATATGGAACCTTCAAGGTCTTTTGCATATGGAAGCTGATTGGACTTCACTCCATTCCACACCTCATACTCCCCCCCCCTGCAAGGCAGTTGGAATGTCTGGTGGTGTGTAGGTCCCAGGATCATGTCTTCAGAGGATGGTGTGCAGGTCCCAGGTTCATGTTTTAAAAGCTGCCTGGGGGATTATGGACCACTCACACACTCTCAACCTTAACATACCTCATGGGGGGGGGTCTGAGGAGGAGGAGGAGGAAGAGGAGGATTTCAGACAGATACAATGCCATACTCCCCACCCTCCAAACAAGCTGTTGCCAGTCTCCAGGTGACAGCTGGAGAGCTCTTAAAGCTCTGGTGCTAATTCAAAGTGCTCAGGCCATCAAAATACAGTATTCAACAGTTTCCCTAAAAGATTCATTTTCTGACGCAAGCTTTATTACATTTTGTCTACACTGCATCCACATGGATAAAATTTAAATCCATAAGCGCATGGTCTTCCTTCAGTGCCAGGCCCATTAACTCCTTCCTCCACATCTGTAAGGAATGGTCAAGAGTAGCAACTGCCTTATATTTTCTCTCCACTCATCAGATGCAGAACACAAGAATTTAACAGAGTTCCGGCATCTCGTTTAATATCTGTTGAATACAGATCCAAATATGAAGGACAGAAAGAAAAAAGATTAGGGACCAACATCACCAAGAAAATACATTTTTGAACACCTCCAGCCCATCTAGAACAGCACATTTTGCAAACAGAATAATCATGTTAAAAATGTAAACAACAGAAGTGTCACAGTGTTAACAGGCAAGCCTCTGCAGACAGCAGAACACAAGCTGGAAGCAAGAAAAGGTGAGAAACGTAAATACAGAGTGGAACAAACAGGCAACCTATTTGCTAGACAAGTTGAAAGTATAAAGTTAAAGGCAGACAACAGAATCTGAAAACTTCACACACACCACACGGAGGCAGCCACAATGCGAAGAAGTCTGAAATACCGCACAGAAGGTACAGCTTGGCACAAACTAGCTAGCTCTTTAAGTTCTAATGGAGCAGTAACTTGGGCACATTCAAGTGTAGATAACACACCTGTTTCAATAATGCAACCCCTTCTCCCCACAGTGCCCCCATTTTCACTCCCACACTTACATTTATGAAGTAATCTCAGCGTTGGATAGAAAGGCCCTTCTCTTTGCCTGAAGAACAGTAATTCTCCATTTACTGTGAGGATTTCTATATGTTCGTGACTGGAAGACACAAAGTTAGCTAAAGGTTTAAAAGGTGATTTGGAATGGGGTGGGATTTTTCCACACAAGAGAAATAATTAATCTCTCGCATATTTACAGCATTTTGTGTACATTACAACATAGTTTAAAGGAATATATCATCCAATATTTATGTCCACTCAGTGCGACAACACAAGGTAAATTCAGATACTCCATGATCCAACCACTCACGAAACTAGAATTCATCATTAAACAATTCGAAGAACAGAATAGGGGTTTGATATCTCACACTTACAAAATGCTAATGGACGCCTTTGAAACCCCTACTCTCTCATACCAACATGCATGGCAAGAGGACTGCTTGACAAAACTAGATGAATCAGTTTGGAATAAAATCTGGACCACAAGCAAATCAGACTCAAAGTCTTACTCATTAGACCTTCACAGACTCAAGATAAATACACGGTGGTATCTTACCCCCCAAACCTTATCAAGAATATCTACAAAATACTCACCGTTATGTTGGAAAGGCTGTGGTCAGGTAGGCTCATTCGCACATTGTTGGTGGTTATGCAACGAGATCCGCCCATTTTGGTTGGAAGTCCTGAAGAAAATTAAACAAATCACAGATATAGAACTTTCATATAATCCTGAAAACTTAATGTTAGAGGTATGGCCAGATGACATTGATCAACACCATCATAAAAATATCCTGAGAACAATGCTTTATGCGGCAAGAACATCGATTGCCCTTAAATGGAAAAATCCCAACTCACCAACCATCCAGGACTGGTTCCAAAAACTTTGGGACCAATACATAATGGAGTGTATTACCGGAAGATGCAATACTGCAAAGACTGGTCAGCCAGATCTAGAATTTAGTGCAAAGTGGTTTCCTATCCTTACCTTTTTGGGGAATGAACAATTTATACCTCCTTCATGGAAAGACTACACAAAATGGATCTAAAACTGAAAAACAGAATTGTTTTAGTCAAGATCCAATGGTATAACATTTTGCTAATAACTCTATAACCTAACAGGTCAGTCATCCATACATGAAACAACTATCAACACCTAATTTGCTAAGTCTTAATGTCTATGTGTTTTACAGTTATATTTCTTATTTTTCAAAAAAAAAATTTTGAATACTTGTTTATCCTATCTGATTGATGTATATATCAAGATGTTAATGATACTTAAAAATTTCTGTCAATACTGAAGTGATTATTGTTGGTATTAATATCTGTTTGTACTATTAAAACTTCAATAAAAATTGTTAATTAAAAAAAATTACAATTGCTCTGCCGAAGGGAGGGCGGAAGTCAGCTGAAGTCAAAGGGGCAGATAATGGTAGGTTGATGGTTAGCTGGGAAGGAGATGGGGTTGCCAACTCCAGGCTGGCAAATTCCTGGGGATTTGAGGGGTGGAGCCTGGAGAGGGTGGGGTTTGCGGAGGGGGGGACCTCAGACAGGTAGAATGCCATAGACTCCACCCTCCAAACCAGCCATTTCGTCCTGGGTAACAATTGTTGCCAATCTCCAGGTGATGGCTACAGATCACTCAAAATTACAACTGCTCTTCAGGGAGCAGAGATCAGTTCCTCTGGAGAAAACAGTAGACTCTGTCATTATACCCTGCTGAGTTCACCACAGGAAAATGACACTGTTTGCCCAAAGCCAGAGCACTCCCCCAGAGCCTCTTTCTAGATCTCGTTGTATTTATTTCCACAACGGGCTTTACTGCTAGTTTCCGTATAAAGCACTTTCCTGAGGGCACCTTATTCGGGGGGGCCACAACTCACACCCCAAAAAATTCAATACTCACTAAGCTTGGATGGCAGGTAGAAGAGAGTCAGCTGTAGATCTCCTGTAATTGTGGTGTCTCTAGCATGCTGGGGGGAGGTTCTACCACATCACAAACTTCATGAACCAGTTCAGTTTATATGAAGCCTTTTTAGTTCATAACGTTTCATGGTTTGGTTTGTGAGTTTGCCACAAACTAGGAACCAAACTGAACCACATTTTCCCAATTCATGCCCATCCCTAGTTGGTTGGATTGCCAAGTCCAGCTTGAAAAATTCCTGGAGATTTGGGGTGTTGAGGTTAACTGGTGTGGTTAGTCCAGTCACCATTAGTTAGCAGAGTGCTTAAATAAAGCTACAAATGCAGCAGTGTCACTTTACCAGGTTACTCGGCTTACAAAGCTACACAGAGCCATGTTGCAAGTTTAGAAGAGAAATAGTCCTATCTTTATTTGAGAAGTACACTTAGGGTAGGAAAAAGTAGAGACTGATAGGGTACTAACTTACTAGCTAAAGGATGGAAGCAGATGGTGAGAGGCCCATCTGCCTCATGGTGCCAAGAGAGGACCGTATGTCCCTCTCTTGGTGCCTGCAGGAAGACAGCTTGTCTTCATCTGAGTGAGAGAGAAGAAGGAAGAGGAAATGGTCCCTGAGAACACAATCTGCATTTCAAAGAGGACAGTGGAAGAAGAGTAAAGACAGGATAGCCTGTCTTGCGGCCGCGGAGGTGGGGGGGGGGGGGGGGGGGGGGGGGGATCGCATCTGGAACTTCCAACATGGGGGTGGTGCCTGGGAAGAGTGGAGTTTGGGGAGTTCAGTGGAGTTATGGTGCCATAGAGATTTCCCCCTGAAGCTGCAGTTTCCTCCAGGGGAACTGATCTCTGTAGCCTGGCAACCAGTTGTAATTCTGCAAGAACTCCATGCCCCACCTGAAGGCTGGCAACCCTAGCTGTGGAAGGGACATGGGCTGTCAGAATCAGGACCCATATTTCTTTTGGTTCCAGTGATGTGCTCCAAAACATGTGCCTTAATCAGAACACACCCCCAGAGGGCAAACACCGACGTAACCCTACACTCAGGTCAGGAGAGCGTCTGCAAGTGATAAGGCTGCTTGTGGCAACGGGTACACTTTCTATGCAAGTTCTTGATGAGGAGTATAGTTATATTATTCTAGTTGACAGGGAAGAGGAATCTACCAGTCAGCTGGAAACTTGTTTTATTGCGGACCTTCGGTTCTCAGACTTCTTGGGAAGTTACCAAATAGACAGGTTTATTTATATTTCTATTTATTCAGATATTTGCATCCTGCGCTGCATGAGGCACCTAACAAACAATGAAAAACAGAACTAAACAACACGGTTTTTAGTGGTTTATATTTATTTTATATGGTTTATATATATTTTTCCCATGATGCTTCTTGGTTTTTAGCACTGTTTGGGATTGTAAGTGTTTTTAGGTGCTTCCTGCATTGAAGGATGAAAGTATTTGACTAAATAAATACTTATTGAACCGCCTAACAAACACATAAATTGAAAACAGCACTAAAAACCAAGAAGCACCATGGAAATATATATACATATAAACCAGCCAAAAGGGCCATGTTACAATACAGACCCCAGAACCCAAGCAGCATATAATTATCCCAATTTAACTTCACTACGTCAGCCCTGTAACTAGAAGAACAACAGTTTCCACCTCAGAGCTTCAGTGGAAACAAAACCAGCCACAAACCACCAGTCCAGCATACAGTCCAGCATCAGCCAGTTTCCATTTCTGGAGGCCCTTGGCAGCAATACAGACTTATGTAGCTTCATGAGTCTTGCCAGAGAAGGCATAAAGAGAGAGCATGTACAGAGAAAGCTGTGGCCTAACAGAGAACAACCGTAGATTTCAGAATGAGGGGGATATTGCAGCAGGATTCTGCACAAAGAGCCCTGTTGCATGCTCAGCAATGTAATCATGGGCAGGAGAATTTTTAGGATCTCTGATCACACTCTGTTTGGCCAGAGACAAACCACAGTTTGTGGGATGTCCCTAACCACAGTTACACTCTTCTGAGTCCACTGAAAGTGAGCTTAGGAGGAGGTAACTCTGCTTAGGATTGCACTGTGAAGTGTTTCCTTTGTCTTTGGATCTTAGTGCTGTTGTGGGAGTTAGTTCTGCCACACAGTGTCACTGAAATGGGTCCTGAATAGAACAGCTTCGCCTGAGGCACTAGCTGTGGTAGGGTTGCCAGTTCCCAGGTCCCTGTGGGGTTTCTCTCAGTTTTTTGGGGCTTCAGCCCGCCACCAGCCAGGTGGCCAGTGGGGAAACCCCACCCCAAACAGCCACGTCCCTGATGCGATGACGTCACTCAGAAGTGATGTTATCACATTGGGGACTTTGCGAGGGATGCTCTGGTCTGAGGGCAAAACTCTATGGTAGTGTCACTTTGCGAGGGATGCTCTGGTCTGAGGGCAAAACTCTATGGTAGTGTCACTGTGCGACGTTGCCGATGCAATTTTGCTGATGCGATGATGTCACTTCTGGGTGATGCCATTGCACCAGGGACATCCTAGAATGCCCCCCAAATCCCCCTGCCAGCCCAGCAAGGGGACCTGGCAACCCTAAGCTTGTGCCCTCAATGAACTTGTACAAAGTGAATCCTTCAGACTAACAAGGCCACCTGGAATGGCTCTAGACTTTATTCCTACTTAGCCCACAGAGGGAGACTTTATTAAAACCAACCACCTCTTCCTTTTTTTTTTTTTAACTAAGTATGGCTTTTGCTGGAAATAATTTTTTGTTTCTTCTATCAAGACAACACAATGAAAAGGTAGATGGGGGCAGAAAAAAAAAAAGCCAAACAGAATTAAACACAGGAGTCCCAAGTTTCTTTTTTCCAAGAGCTGGATTTAATTACCAATATTCACACTTAGCTGTAGAATTGCTCTTTGTAACAATATACAATCTTAATTTGTACAAACAGAATTGTTAGCCTTCTAATTCCCTTGTGTGTCATGTAAGTCAAAGATTTCCTTTCATGTACGATGTGAGAATTCTACTTTTACAGTCAGCAGATGGAAGTCATTTTCTCTGTTGCCTACAGGAAGAAAAAAGGCAAGGCAGTAGATTTAATATGCCCACTGCTTTGGGAGTCAGACTGAGAGCCACAAGAAGTCACTATGCATCAATGCTGTCCATAAACAAGCTCAGCATAAACAGAATCCCTGTATGATAATGGATAGTTTTGCCCAGACTCCAAAGTAAGGAAATCAGAGGAAACAGGAAATGGCAATCTGTCTCTTCCTGCATCTTCCCCCTCATTTCCTACTGCCAAAAATGTCTCCTGCTCTCCCTGGCCAAACTAGACATTATATAACAGGCAGTCTCCCAGCACACCCTATCTTTCCCCATTGGGATAGAAAAACAGCTGGGGCAAAGCAGTTCCCAGTACCAAAATGGCTGAAGGGATCAGAGTATAACAGCTTGCAGCCTCCCAAGGCTGTTTTTTACACCTAGAACCCCCTCCCATGTTCCCCAACTTTCTCCCATCTTGCAGATTCCTCCTCCTACCCCATGGTTTTTGTGAAGCCTGTGGTTCAGTCCTCTACCCTCTGCTGTTGCTTGTTGGTAAAGCATCTGCTTTGCGTGCCTACAGTGTTCAGTTCTATCCTTGGCATCCTTGGTGAATTTGCTCTATATATTTTGGGAGTGTCCTGTCATACAGTTCAAGTAGTAAATATGATTTGGGAGATAACAAGTTATGAATTCACATTAGATGCTAGCAGGGATCATTTCGTAGAAAAAGAGGTGTAGGCGCTCATTAGCATACCTCATTAGCATACCTCATTAGCATAACTTATTTGCATATGCCACACACCCTGACATCACCGGATGTGTGTCAGAAGGCAACACTCACTGCTCAGGCTCCACTGGACTGTTTTGGATTGCTAGCTATTGG